>NC_072738.1:20755083-21034923 GCF_026930045.1 Uloborus diversus
CCCACTTTATAGATTAACTGTGCGTATTTATAAAGTGTGTCGGGTTTAGTTCGGATAAAGCCTGTCTATTCTGATTAAGCTCCCAAAGGGCGCGAATAAGTATGGACTACGCTGCCTTGCGAGAGTTGCAGGCGAGCAAAATTCTCGACACCTGCTTGCAATTCTGGCATAGCTTTGGCCATGTTTGCAATACTGCGTTTTGGAACTTTCTTATTAAACCAAGAAGGTGCCAAGATCTTAAGTTATGCAGAGCTTAGTTTAATCTAAAGTTCCAGAGACCCGACTGGCTTCTAACGGGAATATTTCTGAACTTTTAAGGAGGCTTCCAGGATAATTTGAGGAAGGTTACTGAATTTTACCGGAAAACGTTCCTGGTTTTTGCAAGATGTGCTATTGGCAGAAATTCGGCACATCAGCTGCCCATTATTTTCTAAGAACGTTTCTGAATCGTTTTTACAGTGAATCGTACATCCTTTAAGAGAGCAAGAGAAAATCTTTGAGAAATAAAATATAATTTCATGAATTTAAACTTAGATTATGTAGTTATTCACTGGGATACAAAGTAACTTCCAGATGTAACTGGAAAAAGGACGCCGATAGCTTCAGGTCCCCCTCGTGAACTCGGCATTCCTGATACCTTCAGGTACTGACTCGAAATTTCTTCAGTTGTATATGATATCTTAGATGATTGCTTATTATTGCTAACTGTTCAAGCTGTAGTGTTTGATACAAAGACTTCAAATACCGCCCGTATAAATTGTGCATGCATTTTTTTAGAGCAGAATCAAAAGGGTGATATATTACATTTGGATTGCCGTCATCATGCATTTGAAATTGTACGGCGGAGTGCTTTTCAAGAAGTTCTTGCCTCTCTTAGTTCTAGACCCGATATTCCAATATTAGGCGCTTCAAAATTTTGTGGAACAATCTCCATCGTTCAGCAGAAATTATAACATTTCAATAAAGTACACATACCGTTTTTAAATATCGTTTTACAGTGCATGGAAGAGAGCAGCATTAGATAACTTACATCAAGTCTGTAGATACAGTGGTGGCAAAAAAAACTGCATCACCCGCGCCGCAAAGGAGAGGAATATCATCCCGACTGCATTCAACACATCCCGTATTCAAGCATCCCGTATCCCAGATGATCTGGGGATGTATTTCTGATCAAGGAGTTGGTGCGCTTCACTTTGTGCAAAGAACAGTAAACGCTCAGGTGTATATTGGCAGTTTGGAGGAGAAATTGCTTCCTACTATCCGGGATCACTTTACTTCAGTTCCAAACGTCATTTTCCAAGATGATTCTGCTCCGTTTTCAATCATATCCATTTCAAGCTCGCAAACCAACCCCTTCGTTATTAAAAGACATTCAAGTCTACTCTTCGCTAGTTTCATAAACTATTAGTGATGACTTTACAGTGATGTGCTTTGAGCGTCACTCGTCGTGCACCCTTATGCTATCTTCACACGACTTCACATAAGGGTCGCATTTCAGTACCTGTATTATCAGGGTAAAAGTGCAATGGGAGATACACGAGTTTTGTCCATAAAACATTTTTTGCAATATCTATGTAACGTAGGTACATCTTTAAGTAGTTTAACCCCAACATTTAACAATGACGGCACATGAAAAGATTTGCACTGGCTGGAAGGCCAAAGGACTGCTAAAAACTTTTAATTTAGTTTTTGTCTTGCTGTAAAAAAATCCGTATTTTCGTACATAAGAATATAGATCAAGATTGAAAATTAAGAACTTAACTTGAGATTCAGAACTCATACAAAGCTCTTATTACAATCTCTATGTAACGTAGAAAGAGGTTTGACGAACTTTACCTCAACATTTAATAAGGAAGGTACATGAAAATATATGTACTGACCGCAAGAAGAAAATATTTGTAAATGTTTGTAAATGTTTTAAATTTCATTCTATTGCAAAGAAGTTTTTACTGCAAAAATCTTTTTTTTGCACATAAAAAGTAGATAGAGGATTAAAACAAAAATATAAATTAACATTCGGAAAACGTATATTAGTTCTACAAATCATTGTTTAGAAACAATATATAACATCGCTATAAAGGATTCATTCAACATAACATAAAAATAATAACTCATTATCGATGAAACGCAATTTCGTTTATCTTTACTACAATATTAAGCGAAAGATTGTTTCCTCTAAAAAGACAAAAAAGCTGAAGGAAGAAATATCCACTTTTGATTTTAATTTCAATTTTCCCTTTAATATAAGTGCACCGAAGTGTTAAGAAATATTGTTAAAGTCAATATTTGACTTGAATTTTATACATTTTTAGCAATGTCAGTATTGTTTAAGATAGAAAGTCATTTAGTGAAAAAAAAGTTTTTTAAAGTTATCATTTTAAAAACGGTGTAGGAGAAATTATTTTCGAGCAATCCTGAACAAAATTCGCTGCCATTTGAATGCAATATTGTCACTCGTTTTTATTTGGAGCCTATTTTCCGGAAAAAATATTTTGAAGGGAAGGAAATAATAAAATATCTGTATATCTTACAGCATATCTGTACTCAGAAAAATTCCGTCGCAGTTTTATTTGTTTCTTCCTTCTAAACACTTTCAAAGATTCATTCATCTTTTTCGGAAGTCTTATTTGGCAGTTATTTGTTGGAATCTTGTTTGCTCAGCTCTTGAAAGAATTTTTATTAGTTTGTGACGCTGAAGTTGGCAACACCATTGAAAAGGCATGACATGGAATTTTAAAGAATGCACGCCAATACACTTCACTTTTTACCATTACTTCCAAAGCCATTTTTGTTCGTCTGAAAAATTTCAATTCAAGGATTTATTTTTCTCTTTATTAGTGAGTGCTTGGCTAAAACAAATGTTTGAGTTTGCGGAAACTAGTCAATCAGTTTTGATTGGTGGGGAATTAATACAGCTCAAACACAAAAAAAAAAACCTAATCAAATACTGACATTTTTTAATACTTACTTAAAGTGTTTTATGATCTGAATTTTAATTATTATTAAGAAACTAGAAAGTCGCCCGCCAAGTTCTTACGGGTGAAAATTGCTTTTCTACATTTGAATTAAGCAATTGCCTGTTAAATGATAATTTGTTAGTTGAAATTTTAATCCTAAATCCAATGGATTAACCCTATACTCCAGTAGATAGCCTTCTTTGTTCATCAGTTTTACGTTTCTTCATTATCATAAAATGAGTCTTAGCAGTAAAACAGTTAAGTTACCAGATACAGTTCAGCCCTGTTAATATACAGCATTTCCCCGCATGTCAATTATCAAATTATCATGCCTTGGTACAAGTTTCTTTGTTGATGACGTTAGTGTTACTCGATCATTGGCTATATATACTGTGCTGGTAATAAAAATTGCATCACCCTCGCATTTTCAAAACAATGGGATTATGTGAGAAGTTTTCGTCGACCGATTAACGATGAATGTATGTGCTCGCTTTCGGATGCCCTATTGATCGCAACATATCCCGTGCAGTTTGAATAGCAGCTATTTTAATGATGAGAGGTTAATGCTAATCTTGTCGTACACCTCCACCGTATGGGTGTCCTGACATCATTATAGTGTCAGCTGTGCGGCTACGGAACCATAAACGCTGAACATCTGAAGGTTTGCTCGGCTCTGGTCCTAGTAAAAATTGCATAGACAACATTTTCAAGAAAACTCATCTTTATACTGGGTCACTCAATGACCCAACAGTCAAGAGTAGGAGTTGGCCAAGAAAAAAAAAAAAAAACCTTTCCGTTTAACTTTACACCGTTTCTTCTGAAAATAAGGTAATGATTTGCATGTGAGCTTGCCGGGAGCTTAGTTCTTTTTTTTATTTTCAGTTTAATCTAAAATTTTGCCCTTTGGACGGAATTCAGGCTATTTAAGCATTAACATGAGATCTAAAGACGACATGGCTCGTTCAACTTCTGCAAGGCGTCGTCCACAAAAGTTTGACAGTTAGTGAAAAAGGTGAAGAAGAGGCTGATGTGGAGAGTAGCATCACAGATTTTTAGTGCAAATCCGATTATGAAAAACAGCGTGAAATTAGGCAA
Organism: Uloborus diversus; assembly: GCF_026930045.1. Lineage (NCBI taxonomy): Eukaryota > Metazoa > Arthropoda > Arachnida > Araneae > Uloboridae > Uloborus > Uloborus diversus. The sequence continues at coordinate 20,759,136 of NC_072738.1, forward strand.
AGAGAAGTAAGGGGGTAGAGTAAAGCGGGACATCCTGTAACAAGGAGGAGAAAGCTCAAAAATGTTGAAGAAAGGAGTAACATCATTTATGGATATTCTGTTAAATCTCAGCCCTCAGTAAAGTGTAAAAAATTTAAACAAAAATTAATGAATTAATTAATCTGAATTTTGACGTCTTGAATTCAAATTATGTTTTTCGCAATAACGAGTGTGTGTGTGTGTGTGTGTGTGTATGTAGGCGTGTGTGTTTGTGTCCAGGCATGAGTGTGTGTGTATGTATGCGTGTGTGTTTGTGTCTGCGTGCAGACATGAGTGTGGGGAATGTGTGTGTATGTATGCGTGCGTTTGTGTATGCGTGCATGTCTGAGTGTGTGTGTGTGTGTGTGTATGTGTGCGTGTTTGTGTCTGTGTGCAGGCATGAAAGTGTATGTATGTGTGTGTGTGCATGCGTCCGTCTGTGTGTAGGATATGGACGCAACCAGGAGCCAGTTTTCGCTAGAGGAACAGCATCGGCAGGGGTGCTGCAGAGGGAGGCGGCGGGGGGGGGATAATAAAATCATAGGAACATCAAAACCGTCAAGTGAGAACAATACGCAATGTGATTGCTCAATAATAATACGTGAGAACTAATATGAAATTAATGAAATAAGAGCATTTTAGTTCACTTTTATACGAAATAAATAGTCATCCTTCCTTCCTTCCTTCCTTCCTTTCATACAGATCTCTCAAACCCGTAAGCACTCACAAAACCGACATTTGTTTACGAAGTAAACAAAACTTCATTCTTCCATTGAAGATTTACACGCCTTTCTGGACTTCATCAATCTTCATAAACCGTTCCCCACAATGGCTTTATTGATTTCTCAATAATATAGAAGAAAACACAATAATGAAGAGGCTTTCAACGTCCTCCAAAGAATTGAGCTGCATATTTGACATCATGACCTGTCAAACTCAGACCGAAGTGGAGAAGAGCCGGGCTTTTTCCATTCAGGAATCTTCATTAACTTCTAGGTACCCTCTGATTTTTAGATAAGATTTCATAGCATTGAACGCAACAATAAGTTAAATAACATTAATTAATTATGTATAGAATTCATTAATGAACTTTATTTACTGCATTCAAATATTAACTAACTGATGAAAAAAGTTGTACATGTTTAAGATGCATTTGAATATATTTTATTTGATTAATTGGAGTATTTATAGGCCATGAAACACAACTGATTCAATTTTGAACTAACTCATTAACAAAAAACGGACTTCAATACAAGCTCAACTAGAACGAAAACCTAGAAAATGCAAATAACTTAAAGAATAAGAGGCAAACACACTGTAAAAAAATTCAGAAACATTACTGACTATTTCCGTGTCACCTTTCGGGATTTGAATGGTTTTTATCCCCTTCCTGGAAATATCAAGTATCATTCACAACAAGTTTCCTGAATTGCTACAAGTTGCACAAATGCAGACTTCTCTCAGTTGTAAAAAATGTTTTCGCTCCCAGTTTAAAGATTAATTGAGAGTATTTATAAGGTGTATCGGCTTCAATTCGTTTACGGATCGTCCGTACTGTTTAGACTCCCAAAGGGAGCGAATAAGTATGGACTTTGCAGCTTTGCCAGACTTGCAATTCTAGCTTAGCTTTGGCCATGCTTGCAGTACTGCTTTTGGCACTGTCTTAATTCTAGCTTAGCTTTGGCCATGCTTGCAGTACTGCTTTTGGCACTGTCTTGATAAATCAGGAAGGTGCCAAGCTGTAATATTATCCCTACCAGAGATGACTTTTAACTTCCAGTGACACGAAGGCTTTAAACGGGAAGATTTCTGGATTTTTCAGGAAGGTTACTGAGTTTTAGCGGAAAACTTTCCTGGTTTTTGCGAGATATGTTACTGGCAGAAAGTAGGCACATCAGCTGCCTATTATTTTCCAGGAACGTTTCTGAATCGTTTTTACAGTGCACGTTAAAGAAAAAAAAAGAAAGAAAAACATTTTAGTAAATTATTGTAAGCACATATTTTTCTAATTAATGTTTTATCCATAGAAAATTCATTTTTAGTAAACACAATTTTGGATTTCACTATGTGTTTGGCCTAGAACGTTTTTTATAGTTTCAAAAGATAATTTTAAAGCTAAGGAATCACAGATTATGAACAGTTGGGAAGAAGAACGAGAGCGTACAGTCATGAAGAGTCATCAAGGAGGGGCATCAACATTCCCTGTGAGTCCGTAAAGGAACTAAGCAATCCCTATAAAATAAACCTACCGTTTTTAATCCGTTTTTCTGGGTTACTTGTTTTTTTTTAAACGTAACTCTTATAACAAAGTATTTTTACGAATTCTGCGTTTTCATTCGATAGAATACTTTTGGAACTGCTTTTAAAAAATCCTAGACAAATCATTTTCTAAAAAATGTAAGTGCCTTGATGACAAATTGTTTGAATTACATTTTCCAGTTACGCGTTTTTATGAACAATTTCTTTTGAATAATATTGGTGCGCTTTAGGACTTTAGGTAACACTGCTTTTGCAAAACCTGATTTTGTACATATTAAGAGACATTTGGAAATTACTTTTTTATTATTTCATCATTCGATAATGCCGTCATAAAAATGCAAAGTACACCAAAAAATCAATACAAAAACGAAAATCATTTGAAAGTTAAGCAGCGCATTGAATCAGTTTACCAAAAATGCAATACCAATTTTGGTTTTAACCGCAAAGAAGAAATACTTGTGTCGTGATTAAAATCGTTTCTTTAGTTGTTTTCTAGATAAATAACTGGGCTGAAAATAAACAATGTCGGTTTTAACTAGGTTAAATACGTGTACTATGGATGAAAATGAAAAAAGAATTGATTTTTAAATTTTAATTCGACGTAATCACGTAGAAAAAATATATTCTTCCAAAATTTTCGCAACGTTTAATCCGGTGTTTCAAAAATTGGGGAACACGCCCTATCAGTGGGTATTTTGTGTTTTGAGTGGGCATTCTAAGAAAAAGTTATCAATGATTTTAGTGATTTCTTCTTTTTTTATTAAAAATATTATTAACATTTTTTTTCATTTTTATACTTCCATTTTACTTGAAAACTTTTAAAAACAAAATTAAGAGTCTTCTAGGGCTTATGCCATGTAAAAATGCATTCATATTTTGAGTCAAACAAATGATATACGAATTTAAGGGGCTTTATGCAATCTGGGGGTGGGTCATGGCGCAAATATATTTAGGAACCACTATTTTAAGCCCATATGAGTACGGTTAAATTTACATTATTAATCTAATATCATAGTGTTCCATTGCTGCGAATCGTAAACATTAGTAAAGTGGTCGTGTATTAATCTCACAAAAAGAAATGAAATTTATCTTCTTATTATATAGCAATAAAAAATAGAAACAATTTTAATTTTGACATGTATTTTTAGTGCTATAAATATGGTTATAACTGAAAGTTAAATAATATAAACAAAAATAGAATTTTTGAACGCTTAATAAAATCTAACTTACATAATCTAATATAAAAATCGGTGGAAAGGACAAATACATGAGACTGCTTGAGAGTAAAATTCCTATTTTCTCATGCGGAAAGCCTTCACATATGTATGAGACCTCTATGAATAAAATACGAAGAACTTATTTTTCTACATCCATTTCCTTCATGTTCACGGAAGTTAGAAGAATCATGCTTGTAGTTTATTTTTTCTGAGAAAGATCCTGTCATATTTTTTCAGCAGCCATGTGTTTCTTCTTGCCTCTATGTCTTAACACTACAGCTTTTGCATCGTCTAAATGAAGATATAGTTTTATACACATGAGTGATATTTTCATTCGCTGCCAAACACTCTTTGTAAACATGATTTGTTCTCTGGTACTGTAATAACTCAACCATATTTGTACTGTCTACTTTTATTTATATGCAATGTCTGGTTTGTATGCACATAAAACTCATCTAAATATATTCTCGCTTCCAATAACTCAAAGTGTTGGTGAAACTGTTGCAGTTATTTATATTAACGCCTTTTTATCAATAATAGCAATATTTTATTTCTTTTATTTTTTGCATTTATTAAGCATCTATTTTATTTATTAACCTTTATAAATGGTGAGGGGAGGCGTCTTATACCCCAGAAGAATTATTTGCATTCAAATGTTTTGTAATGTTTAATTACATGGCTTTGTATGTACATACATGTCACTAATTGTATGCTCAGTCAATAATGCAAAAATTATTGGAAATCTTCGTATCTTAATTTTATAAGTTTAATGGAGTGTCTAGAAAATATATTGTGGTGATTCCATAAAACACCTCACTACTACGTTTAAAAAAAAAATCCTTCATACATTATGGGTTAAATTTCATAACATAGCAACACCCTTTTTCATTTTAATTTAATTTAATTTATTTTTTTTCGTATTGTTTGGTTGTTTGTCTAATGTAAGCATTTTAATCTCATATGTTGAAAATATTCTGATTATTTGAAAGTTGTACCCTAGTTTTAATAATATAATTTGAAATACAGTTATGTATGATAATGCAGCATCTGATTAAAGTATGGCATTATATAATCCTGAAATACAACATGCTCATTACGGAACATGCAGCTCCAATACAAGAAAAATTTCGGCAGACGAAAAGGATTAAAGAGGCAGGGCCAGTAGCTGTATCAGAAAAGGAAGAGAGATCAATTCTCTATAACTTTGATTTAAACATACATTTCCAAACCTAATATGGTGGTCTATATACATATATCGCTGCACTTGTTTATCAAACTAAATGCTTACATTGCGAAATGCATGCAAAATATAATTGCGTGCAATGTAGATTTATGAAATGGATTTATTACATTTTTTGTAGAGCAAATAAGAGCAATATTATGATTCATGCAAGATGACAAATTTCAGTCATTGATATATAAAATTGAAAATATTTTTTTTTTTTTTTATGTCATGTGATTTCAATTAAAACGTTCACTGCGAGGGATGTCGAATTGGATTGTTTTTGCGAATCGTGACCATCGATATGAGTTTTTATTGCTTTTGTTAGAGTTTTTTAAAATTTTTTAAACAGTACAGTGCTGGTAAAAAAATAAAGCATCACAATTTGCATTTTCACAACAATGGGGTTAAGTGAGAAGTTTTGGTCGACCGATTAACGATGATTGTATGTGAAATTCTGCAAAACATATGAAATAAATATTTAGCTGCAGGAATCCGATAATTGCTTACGTAGATCGGGGCTGTTTCCGGGGTAAGATAAACTGCTGACCCTATGCTCATTTTTCCATTTCTGAACCTGGATGTGAGTTTAGAGAGAAAAATTACTTAACCCCATGTCAATTTAGGTCTAATGGCAGGATAAAGGTTTTTAAATTGTTACTTAACAGTTTTGCTCTATGGCACGGAACAGAATCATCCTTGAAAATGACGTTTGGAACTGAAGTAAAGTGATCCTGGATAGTAGGAAGCAATTTCTCCTCCAAAATGCCAATATACACCTGAGCGTTTACTGTTCCTTGCTCAAAGTGAAACCCACCAACTCTTTGATCAGAAATACATCCCCAAATCATCTGGGATACGAGAGGCTTGACTGTTTGTTGAATGCAGTCGGGATGACAATCCTCTCCTTTGCGGAGCGGGTGATGCATTTTTTTTTTTTTTTTTACCACCACTGTAGAATGCTCTGTTTTTTGAGCTGGGGAGGAGCTGTTCCTTGCTTTGACATTTTTTCATCCTTTTCGTAACCACTGATGTTAATATGACTTCGGGATTCAGTAGAACTTTAGAGTTCACCTAATGCTAAGCAAATTATTCTGTTTAAAATGCAAGACTTCAAAACAGAACGCACTACGAAACAAATTTGCAAAACATTTTTAATTAGGCTTTAAGTAGAAAAAAATAGGACTACACCTACGTATATGCTTATGCTACTTACCAAAAAGCACGCGTATTGGACATTATAATGTGATTCAATGGTTAAATCTTTAGATATTGCCAATAGTGGCGAAAATAAAACCAAATTAAAAAAAAAAAAAAACGCCAAATTTGTCGCGAAGTTGGCGAAAAAACTTGACGATAAAAGCTTGGCGATATATTGCCAAGTGTCCGCCAAATTATAACAACACTTCAGTTTGCATTTAAATTAACAATGATTTTCCCCCGCAAAGGTGTAAAAGACCCCCTTAGGAACTACCGAATACAGCCAAAAGAGGAGTTGCATAATTTGATCCCACTAGGAGTCTACGTACCAATTTCCAACTTTCTAGGATGTACCGTTTTTGAGTTATGCGAGATATATACGCACACACGCATACACACATACGCACATACGTACATACATACGTACATATAGACGTTACGAGAAAACTTGTAGCATTTTTTTTCCAGGAAGGTAACTGAATTTTAGGGGAAAACATTCCTGTTTTCGGCAAAATAAGTTATTTAATGAAATTGGGCACATTAGCTGCTCATTATTTTTAAGGATCGTTTCTGAATTGTTTTTACAGTGTATTATAGCGAAAAGAATGTTATATTTTATTTAAAAAATACAAAAAATACAGTTTTTACACTTGATACAATCATATTGTAAACAAATAAAATTTAAAACTAAAATTAAAATAGTATTTTTTACACAAAGTTAAAAGTAAGCGCCATACATATGCTGGTAATCAATTTTAATATTAAAAAAGGATTATTATAATGTGCTTAAACTTAATATAACATCAACGTAATGTACATTTAGTGCAATCATAATTACCTATCTTATTTGTACAAACATAGTAAAGCAAATCCCTTTCGGAGTTCATCGAAACCTTTTTTCATGTTATTGTGTTACTTGGGCAGTGGTGGTCTAATTGGTAAGGCGTCAGACTTGTATAACCGAAGGCGTTCGATGCCAGCCGATAGGAGATCCTCCATGTTCGTTAATGCTAACTGAGGCACATTAAATATGCAATAGTCACTAACTTCTATGATGCTAGATCAGAGACTGCTCTGCTTCTGATCTAGTTATAAAAAATAAATAAATAAATAAATAAATTAAAAAAAAAAAAAACGAGCTGATGCTTGCATCACATGACTTCCCCATTACTGGTAATTTTAATGTGCTTCAATAGTTTACTCTCTAAATATCACCAACAGTGGCCAAATTAAAATCAGATTAATAAAAAAAATAGCCAAATTTGTCGCCAAGTTTGCAACAAAACTTGGCGACCAAAGACTGTCGATATATCGCCAAGTGTCTTCCAAATTATAACACCACTTGAGTTTACATCGAAATTAACAATGATTTCCCCCCAAAAGGGGCAAAGGACCCCTTTAGAAACACCCGAATGCAACCAAAAGGGGAAAAGGGAGGTGCACAACTAGAACCCACGAGGGGTCTACGTACCAAATTTCAACTTTCTAGGACATACTGCTCTTGAGTTATGTGACATACATACGCACATACATACATTCATACGTACATACATACGTCACAAGAAAACTCGTTGTAGTTAACTCGGGAATCGTCAAAATGGATATTTCGCGTGTCTTAGGCACTTATCCACGCGTGGTCGAGTCAAAAAGAAAAAAATCAACATTCATTTGGGGGTGAGTAAAATGGAAATTAAGGTCGATTTTTTAAGTGAAAATTTTTTTGCGAATACAATACTTCCTTTTTCGTAAAAGGAAGTAAAAACAGAGCTGTCTTTAGGACCCCATCCAACCGGTGAAACGAAATTGTGGTAGGGACGGGACCACCGGAGCGTGATGTGTTTTAAAGCGTGAAAACTGGACGATTTTTAGCCATTTTCAAATTACGTAATGTATTGCACTTTGCAAGAAAACAATAAATCCGGTTGAACATTAAGGCGCTTCAAATTTCTGTTGAAAGTTACTTGATGCAAACGAAAAAGCAAAACTAAAAAGACTGAATGGAATTATTTCTGTTGCCAAATGTTTACTTGTCGTCTGCCATGTATATTAGCAAAAAAATCTATCTTTTATCTTTTCAGAACACATATAAGAGGAATACAAGAAGATTTTTAAAAAATAAGAAGTGTGAGGTTTGTAAAATTACCAAACGTTTTATTCGAAGTCATTTGATACTACTATGTAAAATAGTTATTTTACCTAAATAACTGTTTTAAGTACATCATGTGCTCAAAGGGTGTCCCAAAATTAATTTTTTGGAACATGGCAATTCTCAATTCACTGAATGACTTCTCCATTTTACGGAATAATATAATACGCCCAGGAACGCGTACCTACATTTTTTGAGAAGCGACATGGCATTCTGGATTTCCGAATAACTACTACTTTTGAACAGAACTTTATTAAAACAGACTAGCAAAGAAGCAATTTGCAGTTAACTCTGCTTTTAGTCTATCTGGCAGCTATTTCTCGTTTGACTACCAGTCAGCTTAATGATACATTGTTATAATATATGTTAATATATGTCGAAAAAAAGTGCATATGCATGATGCTACAAAATTCGTATAACCTTTCATGGAAGACTCTCTGAAGTTTTCAGAGGGACTGGTATTAATTACATATATTTAATTACACTGTAAAAAAAACTAAATTTTGAAGAAGTTATCCGTATTTTTTACAGAAAAAAACTATTCGTAATAAAATACAGGATTTCTCTGTTTTTTTGAATCTGGAACCGGTAATACTTTGTTTTTCTTCGAATCTTCGAAATTTCGCCCGCGTATTTGGATTTTGGTTCTCGTGCTCGAGTTTTTGATCTTATATTTATTTAAAGCGAGTAAGTCTTAAATCGTTTGCAACTTCCATTTCATTGCATCCTAATCAATATTTTATTATTATGTTTTTTTGTCATCTGTTACTGAGGAATATTCGGAAATGTACCTTTGTATACATGTATTTCGTAGTAGTATAGTAAATATTGAAATGTATTTATGAAAGTATAGTTTCATTTTTTAATCTTCATAAAATAATAAATCAGCTTGAATAAAAATAAAAATACGGAAGATTTCTGTAAAATAAACGGAAGAAAACTGGCGTCCTGGCTGACAGTTTTTTTCCGTAAATTTTACGGATTTTTTTTACAGTGTAATAGCAACTAGCTCTTTAAAATGAACGCGTGAACATTTATCATGGCAGCTCTGTTACTACAGTGGACGCCGGTTAATTTAATCAGCCGATTTAATGCATCAAACTGCCAAAAGCAGAATAAAATCTAGCTTTATTGAATAAGCCGCTTTATCGAATTAGCTACTTTATTGAGTCAGCCGCTTTATGGAACCAAAACTGTTTAGGACAAACATGATTCATTTAAGCAGCGGCAACTGTAAGTTTTAAAATAATACTATCCTAGCAACCCCACAACGCGTATGGTAAAGAATATGAACACATCAAACACGCTAGTGTTCTGCAGAGAAATGGTCCAGCATTCATGAAAAACCTTCTGGATTTTTCCTCAGGGATTGAAACTGAAGAAAATTACGCGTTTGATTTACTGGCAAACTTGAATGGACTTGTCATTTAACAGCTCAGTTCGTTTTTTCTATATGTGTATTAAAATAAATAGTAACATCAAAGAAGTTGTGAAAGGAAGTCTGTGGCGGGCCTGCGCCCACAGGAAACTTAATAGCACCTACAACCTTGAAATTTGGTACAACATTATTTTTATCCTCGGGATATTGCACCTGGAGTTTTTTAATTTAAATTTTCGACTTTTATAATTTTATATATTTTTATATTTTTTATATTTTTTATATTTTTTATGCTTAATATTTTTTAATGAAAACTTCCCGTAAGTTGCTTATTAAAGGAACGAAAAATTCCTTACATCCCTTAAAATTATGTGTCGCTTGAAAGATATTTTTTTTTCTTTATCAAATAAAGCTTGTTTCAACTTAATCAATTAATTAGAACAGCATATACAATCGTTTCTATTTTAACGGAAAATCCTAGGCTAACTCAATTGAAATCCTTAGCTAAAGAGCAATATATGGATGTCTCACTTGCCAAATCGATTAACTCCATAAAACAAAAAGTCGAGAAAATTGATAAAGATTGCGTTATCCAGAGGAGTGAATAGGCCCTCGTGTTAACATTTTCTGCTATTACATGGTCAGAAATGTACTGAACCAAAACTTTAATATAAATTCACATGCTAAGCATTGATAAAGCACTGTTAAAGCAGAAATGAGAATTTTTTTAAAAAGTGGTGTTAATCGATTTGGCAATGGAAGCATCCATACATCACCAGACATCACAAATTTGAAACCGACTTTTCAAACGTACAAAACTGCCATTTTGCAATGCTCAGGAAGCCCTTAGCACCTATAGTTCTGCAAGTTAGTGCTGCAAGTTTTTTTAAAAACCCGTGAATTTTCGTTCCAAGCGGAACTCGTAACGTGTTTTTAATCTGATTGTGATAAACTGACGATTGAAATATTTGCGACTGGGCTTGATGAGCGGTTACAAGCAGAGGACGTAGCCCCCGAATGCTATAAAAAAGTATTATCTATATAATTGAAGTGTTCTTTCTAACCACAATTCAAAATTTTGTTTCATAATGAGTAGTCAATCCTTTAATTTTTTTCACTTGACTTCTTCATTATTGGTACTATTTATTTCTTTATACTTGGAGCATTAATATATTCTATAAATTTTGGAACTATTTCTGAAATGAGATATAACGAATTCCAGTCCGGTCATTCCACCCTGTTACTTGTTTCATCTCCCCCTTTTTTGTTGATATGTTAATTAAATGTTGCGGAGTCCTTTCTGAAACTGCCCGATCTGATTCCTTTTTATTTAGCAAGATACAGTCTGGAGCACAATTTTACAACATCCAAGAATTTTAAGCACTTTATTATTCACAATTAAATGATAAAAAAGCTTTACGAAAGAAGATACATAGATAAAACTCAAGTAAAAATAAAGTATAAAAGAATTAGTCTTCCTTGTGCATGGAGATTTGTGTTTTATTTCCTAATGTGTTTAATGCAAAAAAGAGATTGGAAACGTTTGTATTATTTTTAGATTGGCTCACATACACTCCTGTTTGTGAAAATTGCAACAACACGAAGGACTTACGCGAGTAAACTGAAAATTGCAGGAAATGTAAAGTAGGGCATGATATGCAAATGATTAGAATTGCAGACCGGTAGCGTATGCGTAATCTGAGCAGCTCCCTCTGAACTGCGGATCGAACCGATTATAAGTAGACGGCTGTAGCGAGGCGTGTATGATTATCGGTGGTTATATGCTAAAGTAAACGTTAACTGACTCTTTACTATGCCTCTTCGAAGAAAGAAAGCGAAATTTGGGCAAATTTCGGAGTTTGAACGGAGCAGAATCGTCGGCCTTCGTGAAGCTGGATTATCTTATCATGCAGTAGCCACTCGTGCGCAGCGTAACAGCAGCACAATCATGCATGTTTGAAAGCAGTAGACGAACGAGGGTCGGACAGCTCGGAAATCCGGAAATGAACCCCGAAATGTGACGTCAACTCACGATGACAGACACCTGGTGCGTATGGCGCTGACGGACAGCACAGCTTCTTCTAGACAATTGGCAGAACAGTGGTAAACAGCTACAGGTTCTTCATTGTTTGTTTCATCAATCCGGAGACGTCTGCTGCAGCGTGGGCTGCGCGCAAAGATTCCTTTATACAGGATTCCTTTCACGCAAAACCATCTCTGCCTGCGGCTACAATGGGCCAATGTGCATAGGAGCTGGCGTGCTGATGGCAGCAGGTCGTCTTTTCTGACGAATCCCGCTTCCATTTGTGGCACCATGATGACCGAATTCGTGTCAGGCGCTATGCCGGTGAACGGCACATTCCGGAGTGCATTATCGAACGCCACAGTGGACGAACACCCGGAGTTATGCTTTGGGGTGCCATAGCATATCATGGACGATCACAATTGTTACGAATTGTCGGCAATTTGAACAGTACCCATACACTCTTAATTCAAAAGAACGAAAAAATAACTCTTAAAAAGAGTGAAATCTATTGCGGGTGCATTCATTCTTTCTGAGTGCTAGCTTTATCGAAAAAAGACGCTTTACGAAAAAAACTAAGACTAAAACTTTTCCTTATTGGCGTGAAATTCGGAAACACTCCTTTTGAAGAGCGAAAAATAAAAACATTCTTTAAAAGAAGGACTCAAAAACATTTTCATTGGTTCGATTCTGTCACGTGATTTTGTTTAGGGAGAATCTTCTGTACCTCCACGTTCGGCTTAACTAACGTTGGTCGCGAATACCAAGTGGATGTCGCTAGCTAAATGTCTTCATTTAATGAATTAAAACACTACTTGTTGCCGAATGAGGTTTCTGAAGGAAATGCACAAAAACTGAATGGTAAGTGCGAAGAATTTTCTTTTTTATTAAAACTTGTAACTGTTAATATTTCTTGAACTGCTATATCGTTACAAATCACCCACGTGCAATGTTACGGCAAACTTTTTGTAACTTTTTCTTCCAAATTAATGAAACTGTTATCAACAATTTTATTTCGGTCATCGAATCAAAAATATGACATTTGAAACAGTCGTTACCATCTTTGGTGTGTGTGTACTGTATATATATTTCAGGCAGGTGTTACAGACCCGACCATGCGCAAATCTATAGGTCGGATACCGAATCTGCTACCGATGGTCGGAGCTCCAACCACTGCGTATATTTTAAATTAATCAAACAATGTTTTTGTGTATAATAAACTTTAAAGAGTATCATAAACATTGTATAATACACTCATTCATATGTGTAACGGGCTATTCATTAATTCATGGTCCTGAGGGGGAGGGGGTGGAAAATTCTCTACATACCCTTGCTTGGAGAGGGGGGGGTAGATCCTTTCTTACATAATATTTTCCAAGCCGATATTTTATATTAGAAATCCGCGGTCAAGTGGTTTGGCAAATATTATATTTCATTTGCTTCAGGAAGGTAAAAGTATGTATTATAGGATGAGCTGTTTTTTACTTGTGTTTCAAAGAATGAAACGTGTAAAATATAATAAAAGAATCGCACTGGGTTTTGCATGTCTTATTTTTAATTATTATCGCATCATATACGAAAATTATTTGTCGAAAAACATTCGGTCTAGATTCCTTACAGTAAACGTTTCTTTACTCAAAAAATGTTTTTAAAAAAACTAAAAAAAAAAGATAGTTAATTTAAGAACGATCCCAGTGATGTAATATTTGTTATTTTATTATTGTGAAGAAAAAAAGAATCTTACGTAAGATGGGGGGGGGGGGAGGGAAGGTCAAAAATTGCCAAAATTTCCTTACGTAATTAATAACTGGCCTCAAAGAAACAAAATTGAATTCAAACGTATTTTGTCACAATTTATGAGTGACTTTTTAAATTAATTTGAACTGATGTAACTTTTAAAACATTATTAATGTTAAAAGGCACACCGAAAATATCAATATAGAGTTTCAAAATTTTAAATCTATTTATTTGGAACTGTGTGGGTTTTTTAGTTTTATTTCAATCTTTAGATTCGGAAATGTACGTAATATTGCACGTGGGTGATTTGTAACGATATACGAGTAGTTTAAGAAATATTACCAGTTAAAGTTTTAATAAAAAAGAAAATTCTTCGTACTTATCATACAGTTCTTGTGCATACTCTTCGAAAACACTGAAAACATTTTTTTTTCATTTTTTAAATGAAAAAACTAATTTTTTTTTTCAAATCAAATAAGTTTTAAAAACAGTTTTAAATTCAAATACACAGCATAAGCACATGAAAACACGTTTAAAAAACAATTTCACCAAAGGAGAGTGAAATGATTTTACCTATTTTATTCTAAAAAAAGAGTGAAATAGCGGCTTTCCAAAACGGAAAGCAACCACTCATTTAGGATTTTAATTTAGTCTTAAAAAGAGTGAAAAACACTTATCAAAAGGGAGTGAAATTAGCTTATCCAAAAGGAGTGAAAATAACCGCTCTGCAAAAGGAATGAAATTCACTCCTATAAGGAAAGTGCGTTTTCGACACTGGAAATGAGTGAAAATTTACTCAGTCTGAGTTAAAATCGCTGGAATTTTTTAAAAGACATAAACAAAGTTTTACAGCCCCCAAGCTATTCCTTTCCTGCAAGGATTGCGAGGGGCTGTATTCCAGCATGATAATGCCCTTCCACATGTCGCCAGGACTGTCAAATCCTACCTTGATTCGCAGCAGGTACAGCTTCTTCCTTGGCCTTCATATTCCCCGGATATGTCTCCGATTGAACATGTGTAGAATTTCGTCGGGCGGCATCTCGCTCGTGATCCTCGCCCTGCTTCTACGAACTTTGGTTGCGCATACAAACAATATGGAATACTCTTCTGCAGACAGATATTCAAACTTTGTTTCACTCCATGCCGAGTCGTGTAGCAGCTCTTATTACGGCGCGTGGTAGCCACACAAAACACTTATTTCTATCTCTTTTAATTGTTTGTTTGGTTTGAAAATGTAATCATTTATTTGTACCATTATTACTCAACTGTGTATTACATTTCATTCAACTATGATGCTTCCTTCATAGCGTTGCAATTTCCACAAACAGGAATATAGATATGCTTAATTCAAACTAATATTAGCCAAAGTGCTGTCTCTTGTTTATGTTAAAAATTCTGGTTAAAACATATGCTAATCCGCATATATTACATAATTTTGGCTTAAATTAAGAACATTTTTTCTTAAAACAAATCGAAAACAAAAATAAAAATTATTAATCTTTTTTTTTTAGAAAATATGCCCTATACTAGGGGTTCTCAAGCTTTCAGGCTCTGCGGATAGCTCCCCTCCCCTTCGGTATATGTGATCAAGAAAAGTAAAAAAAAAATCGGACTTTTAAACTAAAGTGGGTTATGACAGCTGAAATTTCTTTTTTAATTAAAGTATAAGTGATTCCGCACACAAAATGTAAGGTATCAAGTCTTTACTCTATTTTGAACACATTATTAGTAAAACAGCTGAAATCAGGGAATTGAAAACTAAACATTTTTTTTTCCAGATGTGTAGCGAAGTTGGTGAAGCTGGCTTGTAACACCAGTCACATCACGAAATCAGAGGAAGCGCTGCCACAGCATCCTTCACAAGTTTTTGAATATTAGATTGTGGCTAACAAAACACAACTTAAGATACTTCCAATGTCCAGCTCGATGTTTTAACTTTAGGTTTGTTAATGATGAAAGTCCAGATTCACAGATGAATGTGAATGAAAAACTCACTAAAAATCTCAATAATAGGGTCGTTTCGAAAATTTTAAAAGTATTTTTTTTCTGAAAGAGCATGCTTAAAAGCATAGGATCTGAGCATGTTTTCAAAAATTTCTTTACGTTTAATAGTTTTAAAAAATTACTTAAATCGGAGCGCTTTCATTGTTTACGGCATCTGCCGATGACATCAGAAATGATGAAATGCCATTTTCACAGTGCAAAATATTTAATTCGCATCTTTACTCACGTGTATTGGCAACGATATGGTTGATAGCAACCGTAGAGCGCAATTTTAATTCGCTGCTTGATTATCATAACGTGAAAACGTAGTTGAAAGATGCGGCAAAGCGCATTATTTGTGACGTCATCAAGACCACGTTTCGTTTGAAAAATCGGACATTTAAAAAAATTAATTAAAAAAAAACTGTTGGGAAATTAAAAGTATTTTCTGGGTCCATGTTATTTTTTTGCTCATTCTATCCATTTCAAAGACTAAAAGTAGTACTTTTGACTGAAAGGAACCACCCCATTGTGATAATATTAAAGCAATGAAATGTGACTATAATAATCAGAAAATTATAGTTAGATTTAATGTTTATCTTTAAATGTTTATAAGTTGACCCCCCCCCCCGGCCTGAAACTATTATGCGACCCTTAGATTGAGAATAGCTCCCCTGCACTGAGATGCATTATTAATTAAACAGATAGCTGAGCCTAACGCGGAACATAGCTGTTATGCTATGAAACATGACACACATAAACAAATTTGAAGGATATTAATCAAGGACTTATTTTGGACTTCTCATAATAGAATGCTGTATTGTTTAAGCTCCTCAGACATTAAATGAATGGGCATTTTTAAAAATCCATCTTAGCTTTGGTTAGTGCTTACGTTAAGATCTTATACACTGTAAAAAAATTCCGAAACGTTACTGGGTATTTCCGTGGAACGTCTCGGGATTTCACACGTTTTCACCTATTTCCTCGTAAAAACAAGTATTATCACAAAAAAGTTTCCTGAATCGCTACAAGTTGCACGCGTGCTGATTTTTCACTGTTGTGGAAAATATTTTTAGCAACCAGTTTAAAGATTGAATGAGCGTGTTTATTAAGTGTATCGGCCTACGATTGCTTACGGCCTGTCCATACTGACTACGCTCCCAATGAGAGCGAAAATGTCAATGGATAGCTACAGCTTTGCAAGGCAGGAATTGCTGGCAAGAGATATGCTTGGTTCCCTCTTGCATAGCTTTGGCTATGGTCGCTCTGATTTTTGTGGAGCCTTCTTGGTAAATTAGGAAGGTTCTAATCACTTACACTAAACCTACTTAATTTTTTTAGAAGGTTCTGGAGACATGACTGGCTTTAACAGGGCAGGTTTCGCACGTCTTCATGAAGTCTCAAGGTTAATTTCAGAAAGGTTACTGACTTTTAGCGGAAATCGTTCCTGATTTTTCCAAGATATGTTACTGGAAGAAATTGGGCACATCAGCTGCCCATTATTTCCCAGGAACGTTTCTGAATCGTTTTTACAGTGTAGAGCGAATATTTTTAAATTTAGTTTTTAAACTTCACTTACATGGCAATATCTACTTCTTTTATATAATTTCGGATAAAATCGCCACATAAAATTAATTGTTCCTAAAAATTCAAATAAATTATAAAGAAAATGTATCACAATGCTTCTGCACTGTAAAAACATTCAGAAACGTTTTTGGAAACTAATAGGCAGCTGATGTGCCCAATTTCAACCAGTAACCTATCTTACAAAAACCAGGAACGTTTTCCGATAAAAATCAGTAACCTTTCTGAAATATTGGGAAATCTCCCCTGTTAAAGCCAGTCGTAAACCTTCTAGAAAATTTTCAAGTATTTGATTAGAACTTTCCTGGTTTACTAAGAAAGTTCCAGAAGCATTAGAGCAACCAAGGCTACACGAATATTCCATGCCTTGAAAGCTACAGCTATCCAGTGACTTATTAGCTCCCACTGGGAGTTTAGTCAACCTGGACGACCCGCAACCAAGCTGGAGACGATACACTTAATAAACACGCTCAGTCAATCTTTAAACTGGTAGCAAAAATATCTTTCACACCAGTGAGAAGTCAGCATTTGTGCATCTTTTAGTAAGTCAGGAAATTTTTTTGCGATAATACTTCATTTTACGGGGAAATAGTTAAAAACCTCTGGAATCCCGAAACGTTCCGCGGAAATAACCAGTGACGTTTCGGAATTCTTTTACAGTGTGTGTTAGCAAGCCTATAGTGTGATGATAATGCGTTACAATCGTTTGAAGCTGTGAACATAAAGCTACCTCACAGAAAAATGTTGAAAAAAAAAAAAAACATTTAAATGTTTATTGAAAGAAAAAGGCTAAACTAAAGCGTTCGTTCCCTGTTCCTAACTATCTTAAAAAAGCGTTACATGTTTTGCAAAAATCTTCTTTCGCTCTATTATTTTTTTTTCAATATGTTATATTTAAATAATTTTGTTTTTTAAGCAACGGTAGTTACAGACAAATGTGAAGACCTACAATAGCATAATATTATGTGTAATTAGAAATGAACAATTTAGAAATTTAAGGTGCCACATTTTAAGCAAATCGTTTGTAAAACTTACTGTTGGATGCTTGCAAACAACCGACGTTACTAAATAATGAAGCACACTAGGGAACAAGTGTGTCTTTTGTTTCAAAAAGTTTCGAAATAACTCAGGAAGAAATAAAAACAGACTTTTTGTAGAAGCTCTAAGTTTACTGCTCAGTTGCCATTATGCTAAAATGTCAGCGAGTCTAATGACAAGTTTCAAATTCTCCTTAAAGTTAAGCATCTGCCTGAATTGAGCTCCGAAAGAATTCGAATCTGTAAGTGAGCTCGGGTGAAAAGGCTTCTTTCTGAATAGTTACTAGTGTTTAATGTCAAAAATAAGGAATGAAAATGTTGCCTTTTAAAAAATATTTACTATCATATATACCATTTAGTGTATTTTTTACGTAATGATAAATATTATTACTGCACAAAGACAACTTCAAACTTGACAGCGAATTTCTAAACTTTCATTTAAAAAAAACGGTTGAACTAGACGCTAGATAAAATACAGTAAAATGAAATCAGATCCACGTTTTTACTGATTTTATTTTTTTTTAAATGTCCTACGTGAAAGAGAAAGGATAATAACAAATTGAAGTTTTTTGGCATAGAATCGAACAAAATTTAGTATTAAAATATTCTTCAGCTCCTCTACTGTAAATAAAAAAGCAAAAAAGTTAACAACTGTTTCCATCGAACGTTTCGGGATTTCACAGGTTTTTATCTGGTTCCTGAGAAAATTCAGTTCATTGGACAAAAAGGTTTTTGAGTTGCGACAAGTTGCATGATTGCAGCCTTATCCCTGTTGTGAAAATTGTTTTTCGCTACCAGTATGAAGATTAACTGAGCTTATTTAATAAGTGTATCGGCTGCCGGTCGATAAGGACCCGTCCAGATTGAATAGGCTCCCAATGAGATGGAATAAATTTATGGATTCCGTAGCTTTGCAAGAATTGCACGGTGATTGCTTGCAATTTGTGTCTTGGCTTGGACCAAGATTGCAATAATTCCTCTTGGTATTTTCTTGGCGAAGCAGGATGGTGACAAATTATTATATTTAGATCTACCTATGTTTTCATGAAAGTTCCAGAGACCCGACTGGCTTTGACCGGGGAGATTGCTTGAATCTTCTGCTACACTGTATTAGCATTACGAAACGTCACGCATTACTTCCAGCAGTGTTTTGGAATTTTACGGGTTTACACCAATTTTCCCTGTAAAGCAAGCATTTTTGCGAAAAGGTTTTCTGAACCAGTACAATTTTTTGAACGCCTATCACACATCGTTGTGAAAGAGATTTTTAGCTATCAGTTTGAAAATATATATTCAGGTTTTTTTATTTAAAATTTCGCCTTCAATTAGAAAGTACAGTTCAGTTCAGCTCATAGAAATTTGGGGGGAGCGCATGGTCTTAACAAAATTATGAAAGATATTTTTTCCGGAATCTAGTTTCCAATAAAGTCTCCATGTTTTCAGAATAAATGAGAATTAAACTTCGGAAGCAAATCAACGTTTCTGTCATCAAAAAGCAGAGAAAAGATACAATTGAGGAAATCGTGATTTAACCGAAGCTCATTTTTTCACTGTCTGAGCGGTAAAATTCAACCGTTCATTGTTTTGTTTTTTTAATTAGAAAATGACAAGCGACACCGTAATTTACCGGATTCCATGGCTTGTCGTTTTATCGGAGGACTGGAATCCAGGCAAACACAAAACAAAATGTAGCAGACGTTGTTAGGGGAACTGGAATCCAGGCAAACACAAAACAAAATGTAGCAGACGATGTTAGGGGAACTGGAATCCAGGCAAACACAAAACAAAATGTAGCAGACGATGTTAGAGAGGCATAATTTTATGTTCATTTCACTGTTCCAGAGGAATAAAGTTCCCAGTTAAATGTTTACTGCCTCTTTTTTTGCTGTATTGCATTTTAATACGCGTTTATACTCCATTTTATGCCTTTGCAAATCTGCCTCACAACGGTTTCTTCACTTTTGTGTGATTGCTCCATTGCTCCTCTAATTGTTTTGAGTAGTGTTCTATCCGACCTAATTGAATGAGACCCGGATTAGGTGGTCGTCTAGTCCCTGGATATTGAAGATCTGCAGGCATTTCTGCCTTGTCATTATAAGTTTCAGCAATTTTTCAGGTATACCAAGCTGTTACGATTAACTTAAGTAAGTTTTCTCGAAAGGTTACTGATTTATTTCAGACTCATGCCTGGGTCTTATTAGGGAGATTTCTGAATTCTTCAAAACTGATTCCAGGTTAAGTTTAGAAAGACTACTGACTTTCAGCGAGAAAATTATCCTGTTTTGGACCAGATATACTACTGGCAAATATAAGGCATACTAGGTGCTCATTTGTTTTCAGGAAAGTGTCGGAATGTTTTTAGTTTAGGCTGGTTTGGGTAACTGCGGCAGTACTACTTTAGAGGCAACCCAACTTAACTCGCTTCCCAATAACAGAGCTCCCCATTAAGGAATAGACATTCTCCAGGTGAAACTTCTAGTCACTGTGGCGTAGTTATGTGTCTAATATTCTCAGTATTTTTTTATGAAATTATCCCCTTTAATTACTTACAACAAACATAATAAACTAAAATTTAATTCAGGAATGCTCTTAAAACACACAGCTTGCAAATCGGGGCTTTTTAAAGGACGTTCCATTGATCTGTTCTCCATAAAATCAGAAAAAGCTGAACTGAATATGAATCGGCAAAGTGTCGATTTGTGATATTGAAATTATATTTTAATTCTTTGTGTTTCTATCAGTTCTTGCAGTGTCATTTATAATTTATGACTGTTATTTAGCAGCTTTTTTAATCGACGACCTAATTCATTCTTCTTATGCTATTTTGTCTAGGTGAACACAAAAACCTTTAAAAGAGTTCAAATAGTAAAAAAAAAAATGTAAATTGATAAAAACAGCAGTTCTTTCAATCAGAAAGTCATTGGTTCCGAATAATGGAGATTTAAAGCTTCAGAAGATGAAGGTTTTTATTTTTTAGCGTACAAGATGAAAAACATATTCTTAAAGTAAATGCAGTTAAATCTTTTTTCGTTTAGCGAACATTCCTCAAGTGAAATGCCTTGAGAAACGCAAATTTATAGCTCTTGTCTCCTCCCTTTTCGCCAAGTTTTTGTTTGGACAAAAAGCATGTATTTAAACTTAGAATGTTCCCAAGGAAAATGTTTTTTAAGAGTGATAAATCTGGTCTCTAGATAATTACATGTTAAAAAGAATTTTGGAAAGTCAGTTTGAAGCTGGATAATTTTCCACTCGAGATATTTTAATGTTACGAAAGTGAGATAGTATTTGAAACGTTTTTTTTTTTTTTTTTTTTTTTCATATTTCTTTAAGTTTACTTGTTCAGATGATTTTAGTGGCTAAGTGGAGTCAATCCCGACCCAGTTGATGATGATGATAATGATAAAAAAAATGAAAATATTAATAATAGTTATTTTGTTTTATTATGCCATGAACCAAAAAAGAATTGAAGTAATAGTTCCTAATTAAATAAATTATTTAATTAATAAATATTTCATACAATAAAGTTTGCTTCATGAGCCATCATATTTTAACCTTTAAAAGTACTTCGATCTTTATTATTTTTCACCTATTTAGGATGGCAATACAAAACTTTTTGTTTTCTTATTAGAAATTAAAAACTTACTGCAGTATACTTTCGATCATTCGTGGAATTGAGTAGCAAGGGTACCACGGATAATGAAAAACGCGAATAATCCGAAAAGTGCTTAAAATGTGGGGCAACTGAGATGAAAAATGTCCTTAATTAAAAATGATTGTATTGGACATAAAACATGATACAAACAGCACTGTAAAAAAATTCCGAAACGTTACTGAGTATTTTCATGTAACGTCTCGGGATTTCAATGGTTTTATACACTTTCTGGAAATATCAAGCATAATTGTCAAAACGTTTCCTGAATTGCTACAAGTTGCATGAATGGAGACTTCTTACTGTTATCTATATATATAAAAATCTCGTGTCACGATGTTTGTTCGGGGTAAACTCCGAAACTACTGAACCGATTTTTATCAAATTTCATACGTATCTGTGATTTTGTCCAACTTAAAAGATAGGATAGTTTTTATAATTTTTTATTGCAAATTTCATATTAATTATGCAATAATAATGTGAATTAATTGTTTAGTTCTAAAAATTCTTAATAGATGGCGGTGTAAGTTAATTAATCGATATAACTCTAACATCGTCTGCTAAAAACACCATGATAAAAAAACTCAGAAATGTTGCTTAGAATTTCCATATAACGTTTCGGGATATTACAGGTTATTATTCACTTCCTGAGAAAATCAACAATATTTTTCAAAACGTTTCCTTGAATTGCTACAAATTGCAGATTTCACACCGTTGTGAAAAATATTTTTCTCCACCAGTATCAAGATTAACTAAACGTATTAAATAGGTGTATCGTTTTCAAAGCGATTACGGTTCGTCCAGATTGACTAAACGCCCAATGTGTGCGAAAAGACATCTGGATCACGAAGCTTTGCAAGAGTTGCATTCGAGATACTTGCTTGAAATCTGTCTTCGCGTTGGGAATGTGTGCATTAATGCTTTGAGAGTTTTTTTAGAAAAGCAGGAAGGTTCCAGGCTATTATATTAAACCCGCGTTAGACTTCTCTGAAGGTGCTAGAATCATAACTTCCTTTAACTAAGAAGACTACTAAATTCTTCAAAAATATTCCAGGTTAATTTCAGGAAGTTTAATGAATTTAAGCGGAAAACAATTATTTTCTTTATTTTATTCCCCAAGAAACTTTTAATATCATTAATTCTTGCAAAGATACGTTCGCAACAGAAAATTGCAGTGACATTTGCATCGTCAGGCATTGCTGCTACTTTTTTTAGATGGTAGACGAACAGCACATTCAGCTTTAAAGTTGCCTATTAGATATTCATAACAAACAAAACGCAATGTGTAACATTTAAGAAAAAAAAACAGTGGAATGGATGTAGTGTTGCAAGAGAGGAGTGAAATTAAAATTTCGGATAAGTGTACTATGGCTCATGAGTAAAAGCATTCATTCGAAGCACATCATAAGATTGTGCAAGATTTGAACGGCAACGATAAACTTTTAGGCGAAATTGTCTGAATACTGTCTGGGGACTTCCGGCAGACATTACCAGTTATTCCGATGAAATCAACGCATGTTTAAAACAATCGTTTTTATAGCGTAATGTCGAGATAATGCGATTGGCCATGAACATGCGAGTATAAACGCAAAATAATCTAATCCCTGAAGTATTTTCTAAGCAGTTGCTGGGTATTGGAAACGGTGAAATGGAACTGTATCAAAATATACAGTACAACAAATAGACAGACATTTTCTACACTGCCGTTGAGACGAAAAGTGAACTGATTGAGAGTCTATTTCCAGATAAATTTAATTTTTTTAAAATCTTAATTGCTTCTGTAATCGCGCTGGTTTTGTAGCAGTTTTGGTTTCGGTAAACATTTTCGAACAGACAGGAGTATTTGTGGATCGTCAATTGTCGACTGTCAAATACATATCCCTATGCATGTCACAAATTGTATTTATTGGTCGCACAAAGTCATTGGGAGTTGAGACTTTCTAATGCAGGTTTGACGTAAGGAGAAACAGTATTCGTCAACTGTTTAAAACAATTTTGACGACATTCTATCCAACACAATCATCATTTTTTAAAGAGAAACTATATAACATTTAACGTTTGAAGACGTATTTAATAAAGTTTACCAAACACACAAATATTTAAATCCAGATTTTACACCAGAGATAAATATGAAGTTTTAGTTTTAACTGAAGGTGTTTGCGTTTCAATTTCAAATTTGCCACTTAGTTATTATGATATGCCGTCACCTGACAGTTGGGCCACCGACTTAGTTAACACTGATTTTCAACGTATAACAACAGAGCAATGACGCTGTCTTAGCTACAATTATTGCGAATAATGGGCCATTACTGACGGCTGGAAAAAAAAGCTCCCCATTGATGCTGAACAAGTCTATACAGTTGTCGATGAAAACAAAGCAGTAAACATTCCAACTGAATTTTTAAATTCCCTGGATACACCAGGAATGCGACTACACGATTTCCGGTTGAAAATTGGCTCAACAATTAATTATTTTTCGCGATTTAAACCCACCTAAATTTTGCAACGGTACACGTTTCTTCATCAAAATTCAACAATTTTGACGATAAAGTTTAAAGGAGAAATGTTTGTGTTGCCACGTAATTCATTAATAGCGTCATAATTTTCAAACACATTTGAAAGGCTTCAATTTTTGATTCGTTTAGCTTTTGCAAAGACCATAAATAGATCTCAAGAACAAACAATGTCTTCTTTCGGTTTGGACTTGAAACATAAATATTTCTCTCATGGGCAACCATATATCACCTACTCACAAGTGGAAAGTTATCATACTTTTCGTGTTAGCAAAAGACTGGTTAAGCAAGAACATTGTGCACAACTTAGTGCTTAGACAGTTTTCAGTTTTCAAATAATAGAAACAATAGTTCGAAGTCAATGTTATCTACTTCATTGAAAAAATTTAATTATTATGTTTTTAATTTAGTTAGTGTATTTTGTAAAGAAGTTATTGATTACAAACTATAGAGAAAGCAGACGTGAATAAAATGTTGTGTAGAATCTAAAAGCGTATGGTGGTTTACGCTTAAATTCTACATTCGGTTATTTTACAATCAGTTTCGATATTTACTATCACTTTCAAGTTATTTTTGCTTTTTTTTTTGGCCAAAGTCATACTTACAAATTTTACTAAGCGTAAGTATAGTGCTTTTTCCATAGAAAATTTACTTAGTACTTACTGAATTCAATAAGTACTTTCTTCAGCCTGCACTGTAAAAAAAAAAAAAAATCCAAAACGTTACTGAGTAAAAATTTTCTATACTTGCTTGCAGTTCTGGCTAAGCTTTGGCTATGTTTGCATTACTGCTTATAGAAGTTCCTTAATAAATCAGAAAGGTGCTAAGCTTTTTTTTTTAATTCCTTCCTAAGTTTACACTAAAGTTCCAGAAACACGACTAACTTCAAACGGGAAGATCTTCGAATTTTTAAAGAGGTTTCCGAGATAATTTCAGGAAGGTTATTAACTTTTATAGGAAAACTTTCCTGGTTTTGGCATGACATGTTCCTGGCAAAAATTGGCCACATCAGCTGCCCATAATTTTCCAGGAACATTTATGAATCGTTTGTACATTGAATCACGCCCATTATCAATCTCATATGTTTTAAAATCGGCTATACTATTTTAAACTCTATTAAAAATATTTATTTGATTCTATCAAAATAATGAGTAAAATTTTATTTTAATCCAACTTCTTTGCCACAGCAACGCGTGGCTGGGTCTGCTAGTAAAAAATATTTTTAGCTCCCAGTTTAAAGATTGACTGACAGTACTTATAACGTGTATAAGCGTTTATTCGCTCGCGGCTCGTCCAGACTGATTTATGTTCTTAAAGGAAGCGAATAAGTCTTTGGACTACGTAGCTTGCGAGACTTGCAATGAAGTGAGATGCTTGATACTTACCTGCAATTCTGGCTTAGCTTTTTGGCATTGTTTGCAATTCAGCTTTTGGAGCTGTTATGTTATTCCTACCTAATATTACTCTGAAATTCCAGAGACACGACTAGCTTTATACCGGAAGATTTCTGGATTTTTCAGGATAATCTGATTAAGGTTACTGAATTTTAACGGAAAACGTTCCTGGTTTTTGCGAGTTATGTTACTGGCAGAAATTGGGCACATCAGCTGCCTATTATTTTCCAGGAGCGTTTCTGAATCGTTTTTACAGTGAGTGAAGATGTGGGCAGTACGTACATTTAAAATTAATTGCATTTCATACACCAAAGCAGTTAAAAACAATAAAGAAAAAGTACCTCCGGTGTAGTTAAGAGAGTACTTAACACTCATGCATTCTCTAAATTACACCTCACTCTTCTGTACGAAATGTAAAAAAACAAAAGCAAAAAAAAAAAAAAAAATTCAAATTTACGAATTTTTGGAAAAATTAGTAATTTGTTT
This sequence comes from Uloborus diversus, assembly GCF_026930045.1. Taxonomy (NCBI): domain Eukaryota; kingdom Metazoa; phylum Arthropoda; class Arachnida; order Araneae; family Uloboridae; genus Uloborus; species Uloborus diversus. Next base: position 20,784,982 of record NC_072738.1, read on the forward strand.
TTGTGCATTATTGCAAAAAGATATTTTCTAAGTTCTTAAATATACACTTTAGACATCAGTTTTTAAGCCGACTGAAGCCCTATAAGAGACGTCATCTTTCTTCTGTAAATACTAAAATAGTCTGTTAACGTGTTATAAAGCCCTGTTTATGAGTTTTTGGCACTTATGCGTTGGGCTCATCTTGTTTCAGTTTTTTCTTATATTTTTTCTATTACTTTATTTGAGATTGCTTAATTTGTCAGTAAATTGTGCATTTTTTTTTTTTTTTTTTTTTTTTGAGACGCTCGCGATGATCCTCCTCTTGTATAATCCACAAGCGGATAATCGAGGGTTTACTGTACATAATTTGCAGAGAAATTAACTTATCTACGTCGAATGTAACGATAATATCCTTTACTAATAATAAAGCTGAAAGTCTTTCTGTCCGGGTGTCCGGAGAATGTCTGGATGTCTGGATGTCTGATGGATGTCTGGATCTCTGTAACGCGCCTAGCGCCTAGACCTTTTGGCCGATTTTCATGATATTTGGCACAAAGCTGATATGATCATATCCTCAACCCGATACTACGGTGTCACATTTTTAAGACACCAGAGAACTAAGTTGGATAAACACGGCTTTAACTGTAACTCGTTTTCAGAACTACGGAATCTTCAGTTACGCTTATTAGGAGCTGAATCAATCTGGACTGGCTGTTACTGAGCTGATTCCTATACACTTATTAAATACGTTCAGTTATTCTTTATAATGATAGCAAAACATATTTTTGACAACAATGAGAAGTATGCATTTGTACAAACTGCTGAAACTCAGAAGGTTTTTTTTACAAAGATACTTGATTTTTTCAGTAAGAGAATAAAATCCTGTGAACTCCCGGAACGTTCTACGAAAATAATCAAAAACGCTTGAGAATTTTTTTTACAGCGTGTCATTTAACATTAAACGACACTCATAGTATTTCTACTGACGTTCTCCTTGAAATATTTCGTCACAGAGTTTTTTTTTTTTTTTTTTGAGATGTTTGCCATATAGCAATAGGATCTAAAAGTTGACATAAAAGTTGAAATAGTTACACTGTAAAAAAATTCCGAAACGTTAATGAGTATTTCCGTGTTACGCTTCAGGATTTTAATGGTTTTTATCCACTTCCTGGAAAAATCAAGTATCATTGTCAAAAAGTGTCCTAAATTGCTGCAAATTGCACGAATGCACACTTTTCACTGCCGTGTAAAATATTTTTAGCTCCCAGTTTAAAGATTAATTGAGCGTATTTATAAAGTTTATCGGCTTCAGTTCAATTACGGTCGATCCATGCGAATAGAGCTCTCAAAGGGAGCGAAGAAGTATGGACTACGTTGCTTTGTAAGAATTGCAGGCGAGTAATATTCTCGTAACTTGCTTGCAATTCTGGCGTAGCTCTGGCCATGTTTCCATTAATGATCTTGGAACTTCCATGATAAATCAGGAAGATGCGGAGCTACTATATTATACCTTCTTAAGTTTACTCTAATTTTTCAGAGACAGAACTGGCTTTAAACGAAAATATTTCTGAATTTTTGAGGAGGCTTCCAGGATAATTTTTCAGGAAGGTTACTGAATTTTAGCGGAAAATGATCCTGGTTTTTTCAGGATATGTTACTGGGAGAAATTGGGCACATCAGCTGCCCATTATTTTCTAGGAACGTTTCTGAATCGTTTTTACAGTGTATAAACAATTCTCTCAGTTTAGGAAGTTTAGGAGCGAATTAAGAAAGTTACATGTATAAAATAAGTTCCATACTTGGTGCATGATAGGTTGGCAGGACCTTTAACTGTCAAAAGACTTTGGAAATACGTTGTACCAAGAAAATGTTCCAAATGAATTCTTACATGACAAAATTTCGACTGGCGCTAAGGATAAATATTAAAATTCGATTAAGAGTTAAGTCTTTCTCAATCCCAGGATGCCCTAAAAACTCGTTTTCTTCGGAAAACTTGCTTTTTTCACATGCCCTTTTATTTATTTATTTATTTTGGCAATTTCTTCCTGATTTTATATTTTTGATATTATATTTTTGAGCTATATTCTTTAATTGTATCGTTTTTAATGCCTAAATACGATCATGAAGAATATTTTTCAAATAATTTTATTTCTTTCCTATCGAATATTCTTTGTTCATCATTGTTTTAGCTCTTGACTTTGAATGTAGGACAATTATGTGAGTTTACTCTTTAAGTTAAGAGTTTGCCAAACTATATGCACTTAAGTGGATTCATTAGCGGATGTTTTTCATTTCGATTTTAGTATGAATAAAGAGCCTTAAAAGACAGGCCGAAATGCATGCAAAATTACAACCTTTAGAAGCACGGATTAAACAGCAAAATATTTAATAAGAGACATAATGCGATCATTTGCGAGGTAATTTGTGGAGAGGAAAATAACTATAAAGCCGGATGATTAATGCATTATATTAACTGAGTAATTAGCACTTTACCTGCAATGCCGCATTTCTTTAAAGAAATTTAAAGACTGAAATATTGTTATTGAGAATTTTAAACCGCATGTAATTTGTAATTTTTTTCATCAAAACGGTAGTAAATTTCTTCCTTTTTATTCCTTCCTTTTCACTGAAGTAGTTAGTCGCCCTATATTTTGATACCTATTTTCTATTCCGTTTTCGACGCAAACATTAGCTATAAATATAAAAATTGTACACCAGATGTGCTATTAGGAAATGTGTTATAAATATACAACAACAGCAACACGAATATAGCAATAAAGAAATAAATCTTTTTAAACAAGTAATGATTAATGAAATTTGAGAAAGGAACATCTTCACCATAGCTAAGACAACAACAAAATTAAAAATTACTTTTTTGGTTCCAAAAAATTGATAGAAAAAAGGCAGATTTTAAATATATTCTTAAGTTTTAAAGTCAAAAAATATGGGAAAAAGTAGTAAAAATAGAAAAACGTATCTTGTAGATCTAAAACAAGTCTGAAATAAACTTGACTGCGGTAAAATAAAATGAACAATCAAGGTTTAAATGTGTGAAATAATGATTGTTGAGAAGATTTGTTTTTATTTTTACTCAGAAGTTTTAAAGTGTTTATTTAATTTTTTATTCTGGAAAGTAGAATAAAATGCAGAATGCTTTATTTTTTAACACAAAGAAAGAGCTGCAAGCGATTTTATTTGCAATAAAAAGTATTTATTAAGAACTGCTTTTTCATAATATTTGTTTTATTTTCTAAACTTTATTTATTTTTTAAAAGTTTCCTGCAGCGGATTAAAAGTAAAATCCTAGGAGTTTTATTTTTACCCAAAAGAAAGAGTTTCAATTTATTTATTAATTTATTTAATGATGAAATGTATTTATTTTGGTGTGTCTTTTATTAAATGAATTTAAAATGAATAACTTAACCAACGTTTTGATGAAAAAAATTACAAATTACTGTAGAACCGTGTTTTGGTGCTACAAGGAACACCTTTTTCAATGCAAAGGAGTGTGAACTTATGAGTGAAAAGTTCTAGATGAAGCAACGCGGTGGAACAGGAGACAGTAAAAAACAAAAAAAAAAAAGGAAATTAACAAAACAAATAAGACAAAATGACACCTGGACCGATATTTATTTTATAATTTCATTAGAAAAAACCGTTAAGAAATAAAATTCCAAGAAATCCCATAACAATGCAAAGTGTTCAGTAAATAAAATCACTCCTAGTAAATTAGGAATACATTTACCGACGGGAACATTGACCATATACAACATATAGAACATTTATACGGTAACACATACATTACATTTTGAACCAAGTTTAGCATTTTATTTCTAACCATCAATTATCACTGAAATGTGACTTTCGTTATTCGAACCTAATATAAGATCAATAAAACTTTTCCTGCAGTTTCAAGGGGCTTCACAGCTTCAGAGTAAACTGTATAAGCATACTCAAATGTACCTGGAAAGAAGACTTCTGCATTTTCTTGCGAAATCATTAGAACTAGAAGTAATAAAACTCGAAGTACAATTTTACCAACCACTAGATTAATGACATGTGAGAATGTTCCTTTAATCCGGTTATGTCATCTTTCCTTCATAATCGACCTTCATAGAAAAGTATACAATTTCAGGAATTGCCTTTCGTAATCAATCAAACTCATATGATCATCAATATTATCACGAACAATTGGATAAATATTCTAATCTTGTATTAATTTATAACTCTTAGTGGTCAAAGCTACATATGCTACATATTTTTATCTTGAAAACAAAAACTAAATTGTTCAATGTTTTGAGAATGAAATTTCGCATTTTTTTTTATCATATAAAAAATGACTCTGTATTATAGAATATAACCAAACCCTGTTTAATAGAATATAGCACTAAATGAATTCTGTAAATGTGTTTTCTTTACCAACCGAGTTACGATGTAAAGAAAACAACACCTGTTTTGACAAAAGTGCCAAGACACGCTGAAAAAATGTACTCCGAATTCACAGCAGTGCATTTTGAAGGTTTTTTTTTTTTACTGCGACTTAATTACAGACTAGGGCAGCGTTTCTTTATTTCTTTGATTAGTGGAGTCCTTTTTAATGCTCACTTTTTTCGTGGAGCCCCTTGTGTTTCAATAGATTGCAGTGGCGTAGCCAGTATTCTGTATCGTAGAATGCCCAGGTTCTTTCCCCAAAGAGAATATTACATTAAATATTTGTCATTAAGTCACGAATTAAATACACATAATTATAGATCATTTTAATTATTAATGACTACTAATTATTATTTCTTATTGTAAAATACCAGTACGTGTTCTTATTGTAAAAAATGTTAAGTAATAAGAGAAATTTCAAAATGTCTTTTATTTTTTGACATTTTTAAATTTATTTACAAATCAGAAGTTTTGATGTCGTTGTGTGTTCCCTCAGACAGAACTAGAGTCGCTGTATATATAGGAGCCTTAGACTCAACTAATTTAGACCCTCGTGACCAGCACTCCTCTTTTAATTGGTCATTACTCGTTAAATGCTTAAATTTTCGTCACTAAACGAATTTTGTAAATGTGTTTTGTTTACTGACAGAGTTTTAATGTGAAGAAAACAACAGCTTGCTATGATGAAAGTTCCACAGATCATTTTAAATGTTTATTTTCTTTTTTTTCTGCCGCGCATTGTTATTACTGCTATTATGATAGACTGAGGCACTAAGCGAATTCTGTAAATGTGTTTTCTTTACCGACAGAGTTTTAATGTGAAGATTACAACACCTTGTGATCACAAAAGTGCTAAGACACGCTGGAAAAAAAATACTCGCAATTTACAGAAGAGCATTTTGATGTTTTTTTTTTTTTTTTTTTTTTTTTTTGCCACTCAATGTTATTATTGCTATTACAGACTAGGGCATTAAATGAATTCTGTAAATGTGTTTTCTTTACCGACAGAGTTTCAATGTAAAGAAAACAACATCTGGTTATGATAAAAGTGACAAAATACGCTATTTATTATTATTATTATTATTTTTAATTAATAAGAGAGCATTTTGAAAGTTTTGTTTTTCTGCCGCGCCTAGTTACAACGCCTTGTTATGATAAAGGCGTCAAGTCATGCCGAAATTACATTGAGTTTTGTAATTGGAAATTCGCACCCGTGATTTTTCCCCACTGATAATTCAAAAACTAAATATGTTTCGCTTCAACTTCGAAGTTTTCCTGCGAAAACCTATCCACAGAACGGCTTTCTTCCGTCATTGATAATTTATGAACATGCATCGAAATCGATTTGAAGTTTTCCTTGTTTTCGCCTATTCACAGTTCGGCATGAATTCTGTAAATGTGTTTTCTTTATCGAGAGAGTGTCAATGTAAATAAAACAACACCTTGTTGTCCTGAGAGGACGCGCAAGGACGTGTTTTAGACTCCACAGAACGTCATTGTTTGAACTTGAAAATGGATCAAGCCCGGTGTAGCTAATTTATAGGTCACTTGCTAATGGGAGATATGTTTATCCTGTGAATTCCTGGAGCGGTTTCCTGGAATTCGATGTTTGGGGTGTAAAGTACCCTTGCGCGTCCTTGTGATTCTCTCATTTTAATAGAAAATGTCGGGCTACCAGACATAGGATGAGTATATGAGAAATTTGCTAAATTTGCTCTAGGTGGTTTCCACTGATGTAGGTTGATAAATGAATGTGATGAGGAGCCTCATAATAAAAATAAATTATAGGTGTCATAGTTCTGATAGCAAAACTGAGGAATTTTATGAAGTTATTGGTCATAAAAACGAAAAAAATATCATCGGAAAAGATGTCCAAACAAAAGTATAAGAGGAAAAACATCTTTCCAACGTAGAACACCAGAAAATAACATTATTTAGAAACTATTATTATACATACATACATACATATTATTTTTATTATTTATTTCCGGGAAGTACGAATCATGCAAGCAATGTTTCAACACCTTCGAAACCATGGTCAATTTTATTTGAGGGATGCGTTCTGGATTTTATAATAAAGTTTACTAATACTTACATCGAAAATATTAGAAATAATTTTACTCAATAAAGAGATGCCAATGATCTATCAGGAAAGACGAACTGTAAGCATATTTATTGGTCTGCTGCTCTGCTGCTTATTCTACAGCGAAGATTTCAATTCGATTGCCAATGGCAGGACTTTTGACGCTTCTAAAGAAGCCACAATCAACTGCATTGCTTTGCTGCTCTTAATCAAAGATCCACAAATGAATTGTAAAACCTTTATACCATTCATAAAAGACTTAGCAGTCCAACTTGGCAAGAACAATACGGATCAGAGAGCGATGATCAGCATCAAACAAAAAGAAAATTTAAGTAGTAATTGTTCAAGTTCGGAGTCAACCTCCTCCCTCCCCCCCCCCCTACAAAAAATATATGTCATGCTGTTATCTCTGTGAGAGTTAAGGATACAAACAAAATCTTGTCGTTTGAAATGCCTGAAAAGAAATTGCATGGCAATTGTTCCGAATGCAACAACTAGTGTACATATTAATCTGAAATAAATATTCAATTTTGATATTTATTTGGCGAATATGACTCATTAAATAGGTTGCTTCGTACGGTTTGAAGTAATAACTACCTTTAGCATCAGAAACTTTTAAAAAATCAGTGAAAAAATCTTTTGCTAAGCAAATTATGGAAATTCTTGTTTGGGGTGCAGGACATCCCCTTGCGCGTTCTCATGTTCGTCCGAGAAGCGCGCGTTCTCGCGGGTTATGATAAAAGCACCAAGGCATGCTGAAAACAAAGGAAAAAAAAGTTGGAAATTTTCATGGTTTTCGCCTTATTGCAGCAGAGCATTTTGAAAGGATTTTTTTTTTTGCTGCGCATTGTTATTACTGCTATTATTAAAACCAAGACACTAAATAAATTCTGTAAATGTGTTTTCTTAACCAACAGAGTTGCAATGCAAAGAAAACAACAGCTTGTTATGATAAAAAAACAAGACACGCTGAATTTACGTTGAGTTTTGGAATTAAAAATGCGCACACGTCGTTTTTCCACACTGGCCATTTATAAAAGCACAGACCTACGATACTGATCATTTTTAGCATGCCGCCCATCGAAATCAGTTTGAAGTTTTTTGGGTTTTCAGCACGGCATTCTTTCCAAACTGATAATTAATTAGCATGCCACACACTCTTATATTAAATTCGAACACTAAATAAATTCTGTAAATGTTTTTCCTTTATCGACAGAGTTTTGTAAGAGTGGGAAACTTCCAATTTCACAAAAAAAAAGGTCATAACTCAAGAATCAAATGTTTTTCTTTGGCATTCCAGTACTGAAAAATTTACGAGCACATTCATATAGACGTACTGAAGTCACAACGAAACTCACTCAGAAACCGTTCACATAAGAGTTTGTTTTTAATTATTCATCCCCAAGTGAAATCAACAAATGATTTTATTATTTCGTTCAAAGCTTTCAATTTAAGATCCCTGAAACACAATGCACAATTTCTAGTAAAACCTTCCATGAGCAAAGAATTTTCTTTACTAATCCTCAACAAAGTTTTTCTTCTCCTTCATTTCATCGTTTTATCACAAATAAGAAGATAATCAATTCGCAAACTTGTATTCTCAAAGGACAGATTCTTTGAGAGGATTATCTAACATCAAAATAAATGATCATTTATTATAAATGTGAAGTCGTAGAAACTATCGGTTATTTGAAGAAACGAATTTCATTGCTTATACGTATCTTAAAGAACGCTTTCTACGGAAGAATGATAAATCTAATGTGCATCTTGCAGAATTTTGCTATACAACTTGAATAAGAGCTGAATATATTTTGTAAAGTATTGATGAATTGATGTGTATGGATGTACATTCACAATAGAATTATGTAGTACATTGAACTTTAGCGTAATGTTGATACTTGTTTTTAGTTTATATTTGTTTGATTCGCCTAAACATGCTGTGTAAAAATAACAATTTCTTCCTGAAATGAAAAATATTGCTAGTGCTACTTTTTGACCACAAAATACTAATCCCTTCCTTTAATTTGTTTAATTTTTACAAAGTTATTGGCATTTAATTGCTCACTGTAAAAGAAAACAGTCCTAAACGTTTTTGAAAAATGATGGAGAGTAATATATTAATTAGATAACATCGGTTTTACTACATAATTATTTTATTTGCCGAAGTACGTTAAAGAAACAGTGTGAGAAACTGGACAAAAAAACTTTTTTTTCCAAAATTAAAACACTATTAGCGTTAGTTTTCAACCACGTGATCCTTAGCTTTGCCTTTAATGCATTCCATTATTTAAAATCATTGTCATGTAATTGTTCACTTTAAGAAAAAAAAAAACGAAACGTTCTCGGAAGATAATTACATCTAAAGTGCCGATTTTATGAAAGTAACGCATCTGAAACTTACAAGCTGGAAAATCCACGAACCGAAGTTTGCCCTCTTTTGGGGCTTACATAATCCCGGAGGGCCGTATTTTCATACTGGTAGCTAAAAAAGTTTTGCACAACAGCAAGAAGTCTGCATTCATAATACTAGTACAGATTTAGGAACCTTTTTGCAAATATACTTGTTTTATACTGGAAACATGGTAGAAATTTTTGACAGTTGCCCAGACGTAACGTGTGCTTTCTCGATTTTTTTTTATTACTGTGCTTATTTACTATACTGTACCATACTGTGTAAGAAGATAACTAGCTTCATGTACATCAGATGGCTACGAAGCACTTTGTCCTCGGAAAAATACCCAGGAAAATTTTACAAGACAAAGGGAAGAACCCAGGTGACCCATACCCAGGTGAGGTTCGGAATCGAACACGCAACCTTTTTTACTGCGTTTAGGTAGTTTTTAGAGCACGCGCTCCCCCTTCCTTCCACCAAATCCCGGTTGACCACGGATGCTCCAGATGCTTATTTGTTGACTGCGGTCATGTAATGTTATGAGAGTTTTCGTTTTCTATGGCGTTTAGAAAAGCAACGACTTATTATAAGTTTTTTGCAGCATTCCTTGTCTTGGATATGACAAAAAATTTTCTTTTGAACAAAAATGCTAACTTTAAAGCAAATTGTTTTAAAAAAATATATTAAAAAAAAATTCAAATATAAACTTGAGCCAGCACTCGGATTGAGGCTTTTTTTTTGTCTGAATCTTGAAAATATTATGCTGAAATAAAAATGTCAAACAATACTTTTTCTACAGGTTTGCTTTTGACTGCTTCTTTAAATAAGGTTTGTTTGAAACTCAAGCTTCTGTTTGAAAAAGGCCCCTATTTTCACGCAATACACTGACAGCCCGATTATGATATCTAGAGAATACAGTTTTGTTCCTGTTAAGATCTCATCAGTCTAAAATATTCGATTACAGAGTTTGATGCGAGTGTCATCTCATTGAAGCTGAGACTACCAGCAATTCTAGTTTGAAGGCAATTTTAACCAGTTTAACAAGAGTCTCATCTTCGATCAGAAAACATCTGCCTCCAGCTTAGTTATTGACTATGTGAGAATGATAAATCCTTAGTAACGATAAAAATCTGCAAACCTTTCGATACTTGGTTCGAACCTCATATCGCTACTGTTCTCGAAAAGTTAGAAGGGCTAAATCATCTTTACTTGTTAAACAAGACACAATAACTTAGATGTCCTGGTTGAAATAATTAGACAAAAAGTAATTTTTGGAGTTATAACGTTGATGGAGACTGACGGATCGTCGTGAAGTCAAAACAGTATTTATAGACCAAGAGCTGACCCCCCCAAAACACGATTTATCTCTTTTATGGCTTGTGGCCGGTTAAAATAATAAAAAAATGCAATTTAAAACTTTGGCTCGAATCCCCCCCACTAATTTTGGGTCACACGGCTGCGTGGGTGGATGAAAGGTCAAAAAAATGAAAAATATCAAAGTGATGAGTTAAATGGCTAAAAACTATATAATAGCATTAAATTAATAAGAAAAAACCCGTAGCTAATTTCCCCCCCAGCTATGTTGGGGCGAACGTGGTGCCCCCCAGGGGTAAAGTATCGATTATTAAACTTAAAAAAAAATGATCACTTTCGTGGGGGGGAATTTTACAGGGTATTAGTTTCATTATTTTGATTGCCAAAAAAAATCCCCCCCCAGTAACTATGGGTCAATTTGTCAAAAAAAATTTTTTTGTTCCTCTTTATTTGGTTCAAGTCGAGTATTGTTCGAACTTACGCATGACTGTTTAAGTTGCAAAAAAAAAAAACCCCAAAGTTTGAACGTTTTTTCATTAAAAAAAACTCGTAGCAATCCCCCCCCCCACACCTATGGAGTGCGGGTGCGCAGTTTTACGACGTGGTGCCCCCCCCCCCCCCAGGGGTGAATTGTCGATTGATTAAATTAAAAATAAATGATCACTTTCGTGGAGGAAATTTTACAGAGTATACATTTAATTGCAAAACAAAATATCTCCTCCCCAGCAATTATAAGTCTACTAGCTGCATTGCCAGGCGTTGCACGGTCTACCTCAAAAATGTACGTATATTCGGCGTTCCAAGCATTTTATACAATTATATAAGTTTTCTCGCTTTCATTACATTTCTTATTGCTGCTCCACTCTTATTAGTCAAAGCGCAATGTTATATAGCCTATAGCCTTCTCAATAAATGGACTATTCAACATAAAATGAATTTTTCAGTTCGAACCCGTCGTCCCTGTAGACCAAGAGCTGAGCCCCCAAAACACGGTTTATCTGTTTTATGGCGGGTGGCCGGTTAAAATAATAAAAAAATGCGATTAAAAATTTTGGCTCTAATCCCCCCCCCCCCTCCGCCCACTATTTTCGGGTCACACGCTGCATGGGTGGATGAAAGGCCAAAATAAAAGAAAAATATTAACATAAGTGAAATGGCTAAAAATTATATAATAACATTAAATTAATTAAAAAAAACCACGTAGCAAATCTCCCCTCCAGCTATGTTGGGGCGAATGTGGGAGCCCCCCCCAGAAGTGAATATCGATTGTTAAAATTTAAAAAAAAAAAAAAAAAAAATCACTTTCGTGGGGTTGGGGATGGGGAACTTTACAGGGTATTTGTTTCATTATTTTGATTTCCAAAAAATCTCCCCCCCCCCCAGTAAGTATGGGTAAATTTGTCAAAAAAAAAAGTTTTTTGTTTCTCTTTATTTGGTCCGAGTCCAGTACTATTTGAACTTTCCCATGACCTCTTAAATTGTAAAAAACAATTTCAATTATTTATTCGGTAAAAAAAAACACGTAGAAAATCCCCCCCCCCAGCTATGTTAGGGCGAACTTGTTGCCCCCCAGGAGTGAATTATCGATTGATTAAATAAAAAAAAAAAGATTACTTTCGTAGAGAGGAGGGATTTTCTCAGAGTTTACATTTGATTGTAGCAGAAAAAATATCCCCCCCCCCCAAAAAAAAAATGTTTTTAATTTAAATTAGAAATTTTGAAATATTTTTCAAAATGAAAGGAAGCAATTCAGCGTCCGTACATCTGCTTCTACCACTGTGTGCTCAGCATGAAAAGAATGAAGGGGAAAGTATACGCCTGTGATGATTTCTTCTTGCTGTTTCGAGGGCAGTTTCGTCAGTGATCAACTGTAGCCAACACAGTGAAGTCGTTATAGCTGTTGGTTTTTCTTTTCGGAGCACGCTGTACCGCATCCTTAAACTGAAAACGTAAAAAAAATCCTTTTTTCAAAAATATATTTTGATGTTTTTATATTATGAGTGTTTTAAAAGGTAATTTTAAGTGTAGCCAGCCACCAGATAAAAGATAATGTTTTGACAGAAACTTTATTTGAAGGAATAAAAGTTTCAAAGATTCGAAAACACTGAAAACTGAAATTCCGTGATTTAGATTTTTCCGAGTTCTTAACAGAAGCAGATTTATATCATCGAGATTGCAAGAACATTTTTATCAAACTAGATAGACACTATCACAACCAATATGCTGAAGGTAAATAAATCTATATGAATTTCCAAATTATTATTTTAAAAATTCATTTAACGCATTGGATTAACGCATTAACATTTACAAGTAAAAACGTCGTTATTGCAATTTTAACATAAAATCACTTTTGTTTGTGAAATAAACTCATAATTACTGGGGGTAGGGGGAGATTTTTTTTTTTTTTTTTTGCAATTAAAACAATTAAATGTATACTCTGGAGATAATATACTAAATTATCTTTTATCTGGTGGCTGGCTACACTTAAAATTACCCTTTAAAACACTCATAATATAAAAACATCAAAATATATTTTTGAAAAAAGGATTTTTTTACGTTTTCAGTTTAAGGATTCGGTACAGCGTGCTCCGAAAAGAAAAACCAACAGCTATAACGACTTCACTGTGTTGGCTACAGTTGATCACTGACGAAACTGCCCTCGAAACAGCAAGAAGAAATCATCACAGGCGTATACTTTCCCCTTCATTCTTTTCATGCTGAGCACACAATGGTAGAAGCAGATGTACGGACGCTGTATTGCTTCCTTTCATTTTGAAAAATATTTCAAAATTTCTAATTTAAATTAAAAACATTTTTTTTTGGGGGGGGGGGATTTTTTTTCCTGCTACAATCAAATGTAAACTCTGAGAAAATCCCTCCTCTCTACGAAAGTAATCTTTTTTTTTTTTATTTAATCAATCGATAATTCACTCCTGGGGGGCAACAAGTTTGCCCTAACATAGCTGGGGGGGGGGATTTTCTACGTGTTTTTTTTTACCGAATAAATAATTGCAATTGTTTTTTACAATTTAAGAGGTCATGGGAAAATTCGAATAGTACTGGACTCGAACCAAATAAAGAGAAACAAAAAACTTTTTTTTTGACAAATTTACCCATAGTTACTGGAGGGGGGGGGAGATTTTTTGGAAATCAAAATAATGAAACAAATACCCTGTAAAGTTCCCCATCCCCAACCCCACGAAAGTGATTTTTTTTTCTTTTAATTTTAACAATCGATATTCACTTCTGGGGGGGGGGGGGCTCCCACATTCGCCCCAACATAGCTGGAGGGGAGATTTGCTACGTGGTTTTTTTTAATTAATTTAATGTTATTATATAATTTTTAGCCATTTCACTTATGTTAATATTTTTCTTTTATTTTGACCTTTCATCCACCCATGCAGCGTGTGACCCGAAAATAGTGGGCGGAGGGGGGGGGGATTAGAGCCAAAATTTTTAATCACATTTTTTTATTATTTTAACCGGCCACCCGCCATAAAACAGATAAACCGTGTTTTGGGGGCTCAGCTCTTGGTCTACAGGGACGACGGGTTCGAACTGAAAAATTCATTTTGTGTTGAATAGTCCATTTATTGAGAAGGCTATAGGCTATATAACATTGCGCTTTGACTAATAAGAGTGGAGCAGCAATAAGAAATGTAATGAAAGCGAGAAAATTTATATAATTGTATAAAATGCTTGGAACGCCGAAAACACATACATTTTTGAGGTAGACCGTGCAACGCCTGACAATGCAGCTAGTAGACTTATAATTGCTGGGGAGGAGATATTTTGTTTTGCAATTAAATGTATACTCTGTAAAATTTCCTCCACGAAAGTGATCATTTATTTTTAATTTAATCAATCGACAATTCACCCCTGGGGGGGGCACCACGTTGTAAAACTGCGCACCGCGTAGCAACCCCCTCCATAGGTGTGGGGGGGGGGATTGCTACGAGTTTTTTTTAATGAAAAAACGTTCAAACTTTGGGGGGTTTTTTTTGCAACTTAAACAGTCATGCGTAAGTTCGAATAATACTCGACTTGAACCAAATAAAGAGGAACAAAAAAAATTTTTTTTGACAAATTGACCCATAGTTACTGGGGGGGAATTTTTTTTGGCAATCAAAATAATGAAACTAATACCCTGTAAAATTCCCCCCCACGAAAGTGATCATTTTTTTTTAAGTTTAATAATCGATACTTTACCCCTGGGGGGCACCACGTTCGCCCCAACATAGCTGGGGGGGAAATTAGCTACGGGTGTTTTCTTATTAATTTAATGCTATTATATAGTTTTTAGCCATTTAACTCATCACTTTGATATTTTTCATTTTTTTGACCTTTCATCCACCCACGCAGCCGTGTGACCCAAAATTAGTGGGGGGGATTCGAGCCAAAGTTTTAAATTGCATTTTTTTATTATTTTAACCGGCCACAAGCCATAAAAGAGATAAATCGTGTTTTGGGGGGTCAGCTCTTGGTCTATTATACCGTAATTATCAAATATGGGAGCTTATTTAGGCAGGAACTGAGTGAAAAAGCTTGTGTTTTAACATAAAAGTAACGAGCTGATGTGTGTATCACAGACTTCCTTTTACTCCAATTTAATGTCATTTCCCCATTATTGACAACTTTAATGTGATTTAATTGTTTACTCTCTAAATATCACCAACAGTGGAAAAATTGAAACCAAATTTAAAAAAAAAAGAAAAAAGAAAAAAAAATCACCAATTGTGTCTCCAAGTTGGCGACAAAACTTGGCTATCACAAGACTGGCGATATATTGCCAAGTGTCCGACAAATTATAACACAACTTGAGTTTACATCGAAATTAGCAATGATTTCCCCGCAAAAATGGGCAAAAGACCCCCTTAGGAACACCCGAATGCAACCAAAAAAGAAGGTGCACAACTAGACCCCAGTAGGAGTATACGTATTAAATTTCAACTTTCTAAGACGTACCGTTTTTTAATTGTACGAGATATATACATACACACATACGCATATACATACCTACATACGGACGTAACGAGAAAATTCGTTGTAATTAACTCGTGGGTCTTCAAAATGGATATTTCGGGCGTCTGTACGTTCTTAGGCATATCTCTACGTGTGATCGGGTCGAAAAACAACTCAACATTCATTCGGGGGTGAGCAAAATGGAGATTAAGACCGATTTTTGAGTGAAAATGTTTTCGCGAATACAATACTTCCTTTTTTGTAAAAGGAAGTAAAAATAAGAAGTCTATTGTGACCAACATTTATAAGTAGAAATTAAGTAAAAAAAACACTAAAAATCACAAAAAGGTTTTTACTCAAAAATACATAGTAAGGTTTCAAATTAGGTTCAAGTTACGTAAAGCCGTAAATAAAGTTAAAATGCTCATTATAGGATAATGTCATTAGCCTGATCAAATGATTTAAAGACGCGTGGTATAACTGATGCCTCTTTAATCTGTTAAATATGGGAAATAATCTTCGATGCCTCATAATATGCATGAATTTTCATTAGTTCTCATTTATAAAGAGGTTTCAGTTGCTGCGTTCCATTAAACGCGTAGCAATCTATCCATTAGCAAGATTGTAACTGGATATTCTTTGCTTTGCTAATCATATTATTTTGACAATCTGAGTACTGTATATTTTCTTTTGAAGAATGCGCAGAAATATTTTAGCATTGTGAAAAATGTGTAATTTTTCTTTCAATGTTTTAAAAAATGGATGAAATGAAGTTTAAATGGATGAAATGAAGTTTAAATGGATGAAATGAAGTTTAGCTGCTGTTTTAAATGAATTTTAGATAAAAGAACAGTTCAAATTCTGTAAAAGCAATGAATACAACGCAAGTGCAATAATTATGTATTTATTTAGTTGCGGTATGATAATTTGGAAAACATATGCTAACATAACACCTGAAAATGAAAATCATAGTTTTCTGTTTGAAAAATGTTCATTCGAACTGATATATTTGCTTTAAAGTACTAAAAGAATTCGAGTACTACACTGTAAAAAAATCTAAAACGTTACTGAGTATTTTCGTGTAACGTTTTGGGATTTCAATCGTTTTTATCCACGTTCTGAAAAAAATCAAGTACACTTTGTCAAAAGGTTGCTGAATTGCTACAAGTTGCATGAATGCATATTTTTCACTGCGCTGAAAAATATTTTTAGCTCCCAGTTTAAAGATTAGCTGAGCGAATTTATAAAGTGTATCGGATTGCGACCCATTCAGACCGATAAGTATCCCAGAGGGCGCAAATGTTTATATGGCTTCCGTCGCTTTGCAAGAACTGCAGGCGGGTAAAATTATTGATGCTTGCTTACAGTTCTGTCTCAGCTTTGGCAGTGTTTGCAATATTGCTTTTGAAATTTTCTTGATGAATCAGGAAGAGCCAAACTTTTATATTATACCTACCTAAGTTTACTCCAGAGATAAGACTGGCTTTAAGATTTCTGAATATTTCAGGAGGCTTGTAGGATAATTTCAGGAAAGATTCTGAGTTTTAGAGGAAAGTGTTCTTGGTTCTTGTGAGGTACGTTACTGGTTAAAATTGGGCTTATCAGCCGCCCGTTATTTTCCAATCGTTTTTACAGTGTACTTGTTGTTCTTTCTACTTATATAGCATTATCGTTAATGTATTTGTACACAATAATTTGTCAAATAATTTTAATTCAAAGGAAACTAAAGCATCATTTCTTTTTTTTTTTTAATTTTACTATTAAACCACATACTCGTGTTTGAAACTGTTAGTTCTGGTATATACTGTTTTTAATGGTAAGTAAACATAAATTACCTAACACTTACTTCCTTCGTTTGTGCTCAAAATATATTGTACACATTTTGTAAAACTTATTTTTTCAGTAATTAATGAACCTTATAACAGTTAGCATATAAATAGTCATATTTATGTATGTAAAAATAAAAAAGTCTTCTTTTATATTTTCTGAATTTAACAAAACAAATATTACTTATTTAGTTTAAATTCATTATGAATGTTAACGTTCTTCGTCTCACATTATTTTTTTATTCCGAGACAAGAATTTAAGATGATTTCTTAATTTACTACTTTCTCCTTATCAATTTTCCCTTATTGCTGCCCATTACCTAAGCATTCCAAATACAAAAAAATTAAAAGAAATAAATAATAATTTTTAAGGGAAGTATTTTTAGTTTGCAGTTATAATTTTATAGCAATTTCCAAACTTCAAAAGAAGTAATCTTTTTATGCATAAATAAATACAAAATTCCTAAACAAACCTTTTAAGTTTTTTCTTAAGTTTACTTTCTTTTTTTTTAAATAGTTCTGAAAATACATGAAAGGAAGTCAGTGATTCACAGTCTATTTTAGATACATTTAATGTCTGTGAAATGTTAAATTTTCTGTCTTTTTCTAACTGGATGTTGTTTTTTGTTTTGTTTTATTGAAATAGACTGACGTTAAAATACGGAGCGCTATTAGACATACTTGTAAATAAAAACATAACGATTTATCACTTTAAGCAGTATTTTTTGCATGCACGTGTTCCGAGGTTGAAGGCTGCAGTCACGGTTAGAAAAAACGAAGCACTCTAAATTACTCCGTTACTATACACTGTAAAAAAAATCCGAAACATCAGCTGCCTATTATTTCCCAGGAACGTTTCTGAATCGTTTTTACAGTGTACAAGGAATAAAGAACAGGTGTCATCCGGTACGGATAAGAGTTCTTTAAAACTTCGTAAAAGAAATTTTGGTAAGGGACCATATACAAAGCGAAATGATAACATTTTTATTCAAATCTTTATTTTCTAATGATAACCCTTATTTTTTACTTCTGAAATGAGTTTGAACGGTTGAAGGTAGCTGATTTGCGTTGTTGAAAAAAAAAAAAAAAAAAAGAAGCACTCGTTTGTGTTTAAATACTAGAGTGCTGGTAAAAAAAATTGCATCACCTTCGCATTTTCACAACAATGGGGTTATGTTATATGTTTTGGTAGACCGATTAACGATGAATGTATGTAAAATTCTGCCAAACTTATGAAATAAACATTTAACAGCAGGAATCTGATAATTGTTTACGTAGATCGGGACTGTTTCCGGGCCAAGGCAAACTGCTGACCCTATGATCATTTTTCTATTTCTGAAGATGCGTGTGAGTTTAGAGGAAACTACTTAGCCACATTTTAGTTTAAGTCTAATGGCAGGATAAATGTTTTTAAATCGTTACTTAATAGTTTTGGCACGGAGCAGAATCTTTCCGGAAAAAGACGTTTGGAACTGAAGTAAAGTGATCCCGGATAGTAGAAAGCAATTTCTCCTCCAAAAGGCCAATATACACCTAAGCGTTTACTGTTCCTTGCACAAAGTGAAGCCCACCAATTAGTTGATCAGAAATACATCCCCAAATCATCTGGAATACGGGATGCTTGACTGTGTGTTGAATGCAGTCGGGATGATATTCCTCTCCCTTGCGGCACGGGTGATGCATTTTTTTAAAACCAACACTGTATATACACGCTGTCATATTTTACTCATTTCATTGTTTAAAGTTTTCGACTGCTTCTTTTACAAATTAAAGCAAATATGTTGATTTTTTAAATACATTGAACGTTCCTAGGTTTTTCAACATATGTTACTGGCAGAAATTGGGCACGTCAGCTGCCTGTTACTTTCCAGGATTATTTCTGAATCGATTTTACAGTGAATGAAACTCGTGCCAAGCCATAATGACTTGATGATATTTTTCGGTAATGTTTGACATGCAGAGAAATGCTTTGTTCTGACAAGGCTGAACTGGATCCCTGTTTTATGGTAAAACAGTTATTTAAGGAAAATGAAGAAACGAAAAAGTGATCTGCACTGAACGCTATCTACTGGACTTTAGGGTTTATCCACTGGAGTCAAGGTTAACATTTTAACCATTAACTGTAAAAAAAAAATCCGAAGCGTTATTGAGTATTTCTGTGTAAGTGCCGGGACTTTAGTGGTTTTTATCCTCTTCCATGGAAAAATCAACTATCATTGTCAAAAAACTTCCTGAATTGCTACAAGGCGCACGAGTTCAGAAATCTGGAAGCTGTAAAAAATATTTGTAGCTCCCAGTTTAAAGATTAACTAAACGTATTTATAAAGTGTATCGCCTTCAGTTTGTTTGCTGCCGGTCCACATCGATAAGGTATTGAAAGGGCGCAAATCTGTCTATGGCCCTTACAATGGCTTTGCAAGAATTGCAGGCGAGTGAAACTTTGTATACTTGCTTGGAATTTTGTCTTAGCTTTGGCCATGTTTATAATACTGGTTTTGGAGCTTTCCTGAAAGCGCAGGAAAGTGCCAAGCTATTATATTTTACTATGAAGTTCCAGACACAGGACTGGCTTTAAACCGGAAGATTTCTGAATATTTCAGGAGGTTTCCAGGATAATTTCAGAAAGGTTACTGAACTTAAGCGGAAAAAAGTTCCTGGCTTTTGTAAGATATTTCACTGGAAGAAATTGGGCACATCAGCTGCCCATTATTTTCCAGGAACGTTTCTGAATCGTTTTTACAGTGTTAAACTATCATCAAACCGGCAATTGCTTCGTTCAAATGTAGAAGCAATTTTCACCCGCCGTAACTTGACGAGCAATTTTCTAGTCTTCGAAATAACAGTGAGATAACCGGCGTGTTAAGAAGATCTAACCAAAATTAGATATAATCTAGTGAGGTTTTCTTTTATTTACAAAACATGACACACCTAAGGTAAGGCATTTTATTCATACGAATATTCTAGTTAAGAAATTCTTTTCCTTGGGCATCACGATACACATATTTTTCCCTTCTACTCATTTAAATGTTTACTTGCATTAAGTTTTGTTGCTATTCCTAAAAGTGGAATAGTTTTTTTTTTTTTTGAGCAATCACTATTGCTTATTGTTCTTATTTGACTGTTTTGAATTCCTATCATTTTATTTTCCCACCAGCACCCTCTGCCAGCACCACCGTCGCGTTGACCGGCCTCACGGTGCTGCTCCTCTTGCGAAAACCGTCTCCAGGTTTCGTCCATATCCTGCGCACAGACACAAACACACACTCCTACACACACACATATATACACATACACACACTCATGCCTGCACGCAGACACAAACACATAAGCCTACATACACACATACGAACGCCTACGCACACAGCACTGTACACACAACACGCACAAACATCCATACATACACACACGCACCCACACACATGCGCCTACATAAACACACACGCGCATTCATACACACACACGCTCGTGATTGCGATAAACATAATTTGAACTCAATATGCCAAAAATTCAAATTAGTTTTTTTTTTTTTTTTTTTGGTATTAATTTGTTTTAAAGACACGAAAGTGTCGACAATTTATAAATTACAGTGGTGGTAAAAAAAATTGTATCATCCTCGCATTTTCACAATGGGATTATGTGGGAAGTTTTGGTCGACCGATTAACAATGAATGTATGTGAAATTCTGAAAAAAACTTATGAAATAAACATTTAACAGCAGGAATCCGATAATTATTTACGTAGAACAGGGCTGTTTCCGGGCCAAGGCAAACCGCTGACCCCATGCTCATTTTTCCATTTCTGAACCTGCGTGTGAGTTTAGAGAGAAAAAAACTTAACCCTATGTCAATTTAAATCAAATGGCAGCATAAAGGTTTTTAAATCGTTACTCACCAGTTTTGCCCTATGGCACGGAGCAAAGTCATCCTGGAACATGACGTTTGGAACAGAAGTGAAGTGATCCCGGATAGTGGGAAGCAATTTCTCCTCCAAAATGCCAATATATGTAGACTTGAGCGATTACTGTTCCTTTTGGCACGGAGCAGAGTCATCCTGGAACATGACGTTTGGAACAGAAGTGAAGTGATCTTGGATAGTGGGAAGCAATTTCTCCTCCAAAATGCCAATATATGTAGACTTGAGCGATTACTGTTCCTTTTGGCACGGAGCAGAATCATCCTGGAACATGACGTTTGGAACAGAAGTGAAGTGATCTTGGATAGTGGGAAGCAATTTCTCCTCCAAAATGCCAATATATGTAGACTTGAGCGATTACTGTTCCTTTTGGTACGGAGCAGAATCATCCTGGAACATGACGTTTGGAACAGAAGTGAAGTGATCCCGGATAGTGGGAAGGAATTTCTCCTCCAAAAAGCCAATATATGTAGTCTTGAGCGATTACTGTTCCTTTTGGCTCGGAGCAGAGTCATCCTGGAACATGACGTTTGGAACAGAAGTGAAGTGATCTTGGATAGTGGGAAGCAATTTCTCCTCCAAAATGCCAATATATGTACACTTGAGCGATTATTGTTCTTTGCACAAAGGGAAGCCCACCAACTCCTTGATCAGAAAAGCCTCCCCAAATCATCTGGGATACGGGGAGCTTGACTGTGTGTTGAATGCAGTCGGGATGATATTCCTCTACTGTGCGGCGCGCGTGTTGCAAATTTTTTACCACCTCTGTAACTCTTAGTAGGCCACCCTCTAGCCCAGATTGATTATAAGTTGCTTAGTCATCGAGAGTTAGTGTAACCAGTAATATCCACCTCAGCAAGGAAGGTACGGCGCTAAAAAGGAAAGACGTTTTTTCCTTTCTTATGTATTAATGATAAACTGCTTTGAAACCGACCACGGGACTTTTGGTACTTCAAACGTTCTTCAGTAAAGAGTTCGGTGCTCTAACCACTGGATTCCTTATGGTCTTACATTATGCTATGTTACTACATATACGTTTAGTACTTTCTTTAAAAAGTAAATTGGAGCAATTTTGTTGCTTTACTCAGTATTATTTTCATGCTTAAATTAAATTTCTTCCGTAAAACTTATGTTGTATCTGTATTTAAATAATAAAAATTATGTTTCAAATCATTTTGTGTTGATTTGAAACATTTAATTGCACTCCCTTTCCATTTATAATTATTTCACTTCTTTTCTTATTTTAACATTGGGTATTCTCTTTTTTAACTCTCTTTGTCAGCAACCTACCATTTTTTCCGGCTTCCTTTCATTTTTTACAGAAAGTGGATTAAGTTTTATTCATTATTTTCACACTTTTGAAGTCTTTTTTGTTCTCTGGCTTTTGTTGATAAAAAAAAAAGAAAACCTCATTGAGACGGGCCTTTTTTTCAGTATCGATTTCAAAGGCTTTCAAGTTACTTTTTCTTATTCTTTGATTAATTATAGCAACTTTTGGAAAACGATCTTGAAGGCAAGATGTTCGCAAAATAAATGTTAAAAAAAATAATAATATAACTCTGAACTTTTTTCACTTGTTTAAGCATATTAAATCCAGTCAAGGCTTTGTTCTACGATTGTTTTCATTTTCAACATCAATGCTCTTTTGAAAATCGTTGAACACTTGTCAAAAGAAGAAAATTTTCTCGCAAGATAAGAATTTAGAAATATGTTTGAAACAAATCACTGCTAGTTTTGGCCTTGGTTTTCATTATAAATTGTGTCTCGTCCACGTATTTCACCAAAAACTTCTAGAGTTATTTTTTAATGCACGAGAAATGATCAAATGGTACATAACATCCTTTTTGTTTTTCAAGCTTTCCAAATGAGTTTATTTCAACACCAGATAATGGAATTGATTTTGCAAATTTCGGGCAAAAAATGTATTGTTTGTAAAGTCATTCGGGGTAAAATTAAAAATAGGGTAAATAGACGCATACCCTATTACAACGCATGTGGTAAATATTGAACGTAAATTGTTGGTAAATGAAGATTGAAGTTGGGGCAAGCTAAATCTGTCAGCATGTGAAGTGTGAAGGCTACACACATTGAAATCGCAGCATTTCAAAGCTGCCAGGTTAGGTTTGCCTCAACTACAGGTAACATACAAAAGAAATTTCAAATGGCTGCACGTATTTCGAAATAAGCAGATACCCATTCGTTTTCACATAAGGAGGATTACGCGGGTCGCATGCAAACTGAAGGCCACATATTAAGTATTTGTGATGTAGGACTACTTTAACTGCCAAGCCAATTGTGTGTATATTGTGGGTAATTGTGTGTATATAGCACATCATTGTCTAGAGGGATTAATGGAATGCGTCCAGCGTCAGGAGTAAAATGAAGCACGATGGGTAAATGATATAAACATGACTTCATTATGTCAAAATTCAAACTTTTCAAACCCTATCCCTCTTAGAAAGTGTAGTATAGGACATAATGCACAAAACCTCATACCTCAATTAATTTAAATGAAAGGAAAAAAACCGAAGGTTGAAACATTGAAGTTCTGTTTTTTCTTATTAAACTAACCAGTATACTTTTCTTTTTTGTTTAACACAAATCTATATCTATCTATACTAATATTGTAAATAGAGAGAGCGGATTTTTGTATGTTTATATGTTCGAGGTAAAATCCGGAGCCATTGAACCTATTTGAAAAATTCTTTCGCTATATGAAAGCTGCTTTCTGACTGAGTGACATAGGCTATGAATTATGCATAAATGCATTTATGCTTTTTTTAAATCAATAGTTTATCTTTGTTATTAATTTATGTTTTGTACTGCTTTATTCTTATACATGTAAAAACAGTCGCCGATCATCCCGCAGTGGCAACGAAAGAGCGACGAGAAAAAATCCCATTGTCTGCATAATAAGCGCTTATGCCTTTACATGGTTTTGTGGCCGCTATTAACCTTCGACATTGCAAATCATTTAGAGTCAGAGAATTTTTAAACTTTTAACTTTTTTAAATGAATAATGACTGGGATTTGCTTTGGAAAAATTAGTTCTTAAATTCAATTAGTGCAGATAGGCGATAATAATCCTTGTTTCACATAATTACCGTACATTCAAACGTCTGAGTTAAAACAATAACGAACAAGGAACATTCGATAGGAAAGGAGTTGAACAAGAGAGGAAAAAATGTATAAAAATTATTTGGAGAAATATTCTTCATGATTACCGTATTTAAGCATTTAAAACGATATAGTTAAACAATATAGGTCACACACATAATATTAGAAAGAAATCGCCAAGGAAAAAAAAGTAGATTTATGTGAAGTAGAGGCCGAAAAAAACGAGTACATGAGGTTGCAACGCATCCCGGGATCGAGAAAGACTGGCCTCTCAGTAACAACAATGAATGAACAACCATCTTCCTACTAGTCAATTGGAATTTTGTCAGTTCAGAATTTATTTTGAACATTTTCCTGGTCCAACGTATTTCTAAAGTCTTTTGACAGTTAAAGGTCTTGCCAACCTATCAAGCAGCATACATGGAACTCGAACTTATAAAGGAAGACAAACCTTAGGAACTCACCTTATTTGATACTAAATAACTTTCTGACTCCGTTCCTAAATACAAAAAATTGTCTATAACTATTTAAACTTTTATGTCAGCTTTTTAAATTATTTTGCTTCAGGGGAAACATTTGAAAAATAACTCTATAAGACAACATATTCCAAGAAGAGCGCCAGTAGAAGTATTATGATTGTCGTTTAATGTCAAACGATATAAACCAGCACCTAATTTTAGAAAAAGGCCAAATTTGTCAATAAAGCAAAAACACAGTTGAGGACTGTTTGTCATCGTTGCGAAGAATAAACGAAAACAATTTAAAAAAAAAGTTACTTGTGAATCAGAAACTCAAATTAATGTTAATCGGCATTACCGGTGGAAATAGAAAAAATTTAATAAACTCAAAGCTAGCCAAAGCTCGATCCAGGTACGGATACAATTGAGGGGTGATGAGGGCGATGGCTCCTCTCTTGAGGGACTCTCAGCCTGTAATTTTTCGAAAATGAAGTTAAAAAAAGGCAAATTTAGACGAGTTTCATTAAAGTTGGGAGAAGGGAGGTTGGGGTTTGGGACCTGTTTCGGAATTAGCAAAACCTTTGTGATCAATATTTTTAAATTAGTATACATAGTAAAAATTAAGTAATAAAATTCTATCGCCCCCCCCCCCTCATCTTGAAAAATTTCTAGATCCGTCCTTGGCTCGTTCAGTAAGCTTTTGCGATTGTTTTTCATTGAACTGCTTGGACTTTACTTTGGTGGAAAAACTGACCATTACACATTTAATTACTTTGAAAATCTCCTTCAATAAGATCTGTATGTTCCAAGAGAGAAAAAGCGGCAATAAAGAGAATTTCTTCAAGAGGATGTCTAATACTGTATGACGAAAGATCGATGAGTCACTGTTCGGCTATAGAAGGCATAGATTGAGCTCTAAAAGGTCACACAGGTTCTGACAAAAATATGAGAGATGTCATCTTTGTATTTGACCGGTGACTTTCACCAAACTCTTCCTGAGACACCCTAGAGTCTGCACGGGCCACATTCGAGCTATACCTGATACACTTTATAAATACGCTCAGTTAATCTTTAAACTGGAAGTAAACATATTTTTTGCAACAGTGAGAAGTTTGATTTCGTGCGACTTGTAGCAATTCAGGAAAGTGTTTGACAATAATACTTAATATTTCCAAAGCGTGTATAAAAACCGGTAAAATCCAGATACGTTACACGAAAATACTCAGTAACGTTTCGGATTTTTTTGCAGTGTGGAAAAGTCCTTATGATTCAAGAAATAGCCATATACTTGAACCAATTTTGCTCCAAAAACTAATAATGTATTTTTCTCATGGTAATGAATTAAATCATTAATAGTGAATGTGAAGAAAGTATTTACTTTGGAGACTTAAAATTTTTTTTTTCTCACAAAATGTCAATTTTACTCATACTAACGCATCGCTAACGTTTGCTATCGCACCATTTAGTGGTGAAGGTTACTATAAGAGTTTGCAAAAGCATGGCTGTTAAAATTATATTCTTAGACATTAGCAGTGCTCCAAGGTACAAACGTTCCAAAGTACAACACTTCCCTTCCCGTTGTACGACGTATACGTACGTTTGAACGTCAGATTTGATGATTCTAATGGAATATGACATTTTCATTGAATATTGCAATCACTTAAACTGAAAAGGATATGTGCAGAGACCATAGAAATGTAAGGAATATGAGCCAACTGACCTGCTGATGGTGCTGTAAGAAGGATGCTCTGAATCATGTTAATCCGCCATGGTTTTAATTGAGCTCTAATTCTATTTCATACATTATGCAAATTAAAAACATGAATTAAAATGACTGAAATATCGTCTTTTATTTTAAAGGCAAGAAGATGAGTCCTGAGGAGTTACGGGAATCAAGCATTCATGTAAATGATGCACAGCGTTGTTGGTAAAAACTATATCCTTCTTGCACATCCACTTGTACATTTTGTGACATAGATTCTTAGTTTCAGGATAGAAATTGATGATCAAATTATTTAGAGAAAATTTCTGAACTCATCTATGTTGATAAGACATCCTCCCCCAGGTATTTTCCCGTTACTTACCTGTAATAAAATAAACTACTGATGCTTACAACCATCTCCTACACGTGCTCTTATAGTTGTTCTTGAGATACAGATGTTGTATAGAGCTCCTAAAAGGAGACAACTTTATTCAAGCGTGAAGTATATTTGTACGCGTTTGTCTAGAATACCACAGGAAGAGTTGGATGAAAGACACCGGCAATTAAGAAGACCGTCAAATAATGAAAGACACTGACACGTTATGAGAAGGACTTTTAAAGAAGTTTTCATAACTGCCCATTTTTGCTTATGGAACATACAGATGCTTTCCGGACGTTCGAAGTATAATGTAAAAAAAATCCGAAACGTTGCTAAGTATTTTCGTGTAACGTCTCGGGATTTTGATAATTTTTTTCCATTTCCAGGAAAAATCAAGTATCATTGTCAAAAAGTTTCATGAATTGCTGCAAGTCGTACGAATGCAGATTTCTTACTGTTGCGAAAAATATTTTTAGCTTCCAGTTCAAAGATTCACTGAGCGTATTTATAAAGTGTATCGGCTGCAAATCCATAACGGCTCGTCTAGACTGTGTAAGCTCCAAAGGCAGCGGATCATTCCAGGGACTACGTAGCTTTGTACGAATTGCAGGCAAGTAAAACTCTCGGTAGTTGCTTGCAATTCTGTCTTCGCTTTGGCCATACTTGCAACAGTGCTTGTGAAACTTCCCTGCTAAATCAGGAAGGTGCCTAGCTATTATATTAAACCTACATAAGTTTATTCAAACGTTCCAGAGACGCTTCTCCACTGGCTTTGAATGGGAAGATTTCTGAATATTTATTTCATAAAGCTTCCAGGATAATTTCAGGAAGGTTACTGTATTTTAGCGGGAAAAGTTCCTAGTTTTTTCGAGACATGTTATGGGCAGAAATTGGGCACATCAGCTGCTCATTATTTTCCAGGAACGTATCTGAATCGTTTTTACAGTGTAGTTCCAAATGTGGAATCAACAGTATTTCCCTTCTAAGTAAAGTTATGGCAATTTCGTATAAAACATCACGTCCGTCTGTCAATCGCCATAATAAGTTTTTCCAGTTCCAGCGGGTATGCCAATGAATATTGATTAGCGTTCCTGGTTTTTAACGCTATTAACTATGGCGTTATAAGCGAGTCGTTGATCCAGTATTAATTTGGGTACATTATTAAACACGTACTTATTCAGTAAGTAGCAATCATGTGCAAATCTTGTTATTACAGAATCATTTTTCGTAACTCTCTGAGGCGAGGGCAAACTAAAGTCTTGAATAGACTTTTCACGTCACTGATATTTTTTGTCTTTTTTTTTTTTAAATTAGACTTTGATTTATATCCTTTGACACTGACCGATAATCATAGTTTTTCTGCTAATGCTTTGCTTGTAGTATGTCGTCCTAGATATCTTTTTAAAAATGTTTGCCATAAAGCAGTAGGGTCTAAAAGTTGGCATACATTTTAAATTGTTACGAACATCTCTATGAGTTTAGAAGTGGAGTCATAAAGTTACATGTGTCAAATAAGGTTAGTCTCTAAGGTGTATCGTTCTCTATAAGACCAAGTTTTGTAAATACTGCTTGATAGTTTAGTTGGACCTGTTTATAAACAGTCAAAAAACTTTGGGAAACAGTTGGACCACTAAAATTATCTAAAATTCTTAAGTGACGAAATTCCGATTGGCAAATAAGATAAGTGTGATATATTCTACAAAGATGTGCATTTTTCTCAATCCCCGGATGCCTTGCAACCACTGGTACGTGTCTTCTTACGAAAACTTGCTATTTTTACATGCCTCATTTTTTTTTTTTCGGCACTTTATTTCTGATAGGATATTTGTAAGAGATTATCTATCTATTTCGTTTTAAATTCTTAAATACGGTCACCGTGAAGAGTATTTCTCCCTTTTTTTCCTATTGTAAGTAAATTTCTTTCATATCGAATGTTCTTAGTTCATTTTCGTATTAACTGTTAACTTAAAATATACGTTAATTATCTGCAGTTACTCTTTGACTTAAAATTTTTCTAATCTAAATATACTTAAAAATTCATTAACATATGCTTTTCATTTCGATTCCAGTATGATTAAGAAATCCTAAAGGATAGCCCAAAGTGCATGCAAAGTTGTAACTTTTAGAAATTTTGAGTAATATCGTCTGGCTGTTCTACTAGAACTCAAAAATTAATTTTCCGGAAGCAAATCTCAGTAAAAAAATTTTTAGATATATGTTGAAGCATAAACATGCTGTAACTCTGAATGGTTTGCATGTCCAAGGCATCTTGATTCTTTTTACGTTCACATGTTTTGTTACGTAAGCGCACAATTATTTAGCCTGTGTTAAAACCCCTTGAGAGAACAGGCCGACTTATCCGACATTTTGGTTCCAAGACAGCTTTGGATACAACTTTATTTCTAGTACTTATAACTACAGTATTATATACCGGGTGTCCAGCAAAGGACTCCCTGGTTTCAAAATTAAATATCTTGAAAACCAAGGACGATATTGGAATAAAACTAACTGTATGTTTTTTTTGAAACCCATAAAAATCATAAGCAGAAGTACGGAAATTAGATTAAAAAAAACTGTCAACAGGTGGCGCTGCACAAAGAATTGCAATAGAAGTCTCCATAAATAGTGCAGTGAAGAGGTTTGTTGTTTCAGCAGTAGTTTAGTATCTCAGATATGCCTAAATATACGCTAAAAAGTAGCGTCCAAGCTCTTCGCAGCACTATTTATGCAGACATTTATTGCAGTTACAGCGTGCAGCGCCACCTGTTTGAACTTTTTAAAACTAATTTACAAGTTCTTGTATATGATTTTTATGGGTTTCACAATAAACATACCGCTTATTTTATTCCAATATCGTCCTTTGTTTTCGAGATATTTTATTTTGAAACCAGGGAGTCCTTTGCTGGACACTTTGTGTGTTGGTTGCTATAACGTAAAATAATTAATCATCAGTTGAGTAAAATGTCACTTAATGTAATTGCAGAAAGATAACTTAGTTCGCAAATTCAACAAAAATGAATCGGAGAATGTTTACTGCAATGAACCTCATTTTCACACCTTGTTTATTTTGAATTATGTATTAATTAAATCTTCTTCATTTACAGAATAAAAGAAACAAGCATTAATCAGGAAACACATCTAAAGCTTGGGCACCAGTATTCTGATACGAGGCTTTTGCACAAATACTAATTTTGTCAACCGACAAGTTTGAAACCAAAATGTCGGATAGGTCAGCTACGCGCGCCTGCGAACGTACCTTTTTATGGTGAATTAATGTTTCAAGTACTTGAAATCGTTCCTGAGATAACAAAAACATACAAATCCACTCTTTCTCTCATAATAATACTAGCATAGATGAAATGACTCCAACGCAATTTCTTCTTGGATGGCCATTGCCATGCAGGCGTGACACATTAGATCTCGCCCGCGTATTTAAATTTAGACCGCCAGACTAAGAAATGAGCATTGTTACTAAATGTTTTTTTTTTTTTCAATTTTTATACAAAAAAATGAGATAAAAAACTGGTGGGAATAATGTATCGGATAAAAAGGTATGATACCGATAATAGGCTGTTTTTTTATCTAATTTTGATCGGGTTTTAGGAAAAAAGTAGTTCCGACAGTCAAAGGATAAATAAATTAATCTAAACGAGATAAATTCTGAAAAAACAATTTTGTTTATCTGTATTTTATGACGAACTTAAGTATAGTCAGTTGGTTAGGTTGTAGATGGCGAGTTTCAGTTTATCTTTCAGTCAATCAATCTGTCGTTTGTGCCTTGCACTTATCTAGCACCTACAAAGTTTCATATTTCAAGACTTTTTCAAAAAAATTAGTTTGTAAAAAACAAGTAAGAACGTTTTTATAAAATATAGAACGGGAAATTGTTTTCGGGTAAAAAAAAAAAATTTGTTGGGAGAAAATCTTATTTTTTCTTTTTCTTGTCAGCCCGTTCTAGATGAAGCAAATGAAAAAAAAAATTAATTTGAATGTTGACACCTTGAATTCAAATTATGTTTTTCGGAATCAAGAGTGTGTGTGTGTGCATGTAGGCGTGTGTGTGTGTTTGTGTCTGTGTGCAGGCAGGAATGTGTGTGTGTATGTAGGCGTGTGTGTGTGTATGTAGGTGTGTGTGTGTGTGTTTGTGTCTGTGTGCAGGCAAGAATGTGTGTGTGTGTGCAGGCATGAGTGTATGTATGTGTGTGTGTGTGTTTGTGTCTGTGTGTGTGCAGGCATGATTGTGTCGGTATATGTATGTGTGTTCAGATGTGTGTGTGTGTATGTATGCGTGTGTGTGTAGGATATGGACGGAACCTGAAGACGGTTTTCGCGAGAGCAGCAACATCAGAAGGGACCGGTCGACGGTGGTGCTGCAGAGGGGGGCGGGGGAAAAATCAAAAGACATCACATTCAACAGTCAAATGAAAACAATAGGCAATTCGTGATTGCTCAATAATAAAAACACTGAAAAAAAACAAAAGTTTCTTAACTATTGAAAAACAAGTAGTGTTTTTGATACCAGACCAAAACACAAGTCTGATCAATGGTTTTTTTTTTTTTTTTGGCATGGTACCGACCTAAAGGTGTTTGGAGATCATCATGAAGCGGGAGATAAATTTCCTGTTTTGTTGCCGTTTTTTAAGTAAAACGTTCTCTACACTAAAAAAATCCGAAACTTTACTGAGTATTTCCGTGTAACGTTTCGAAATTTAAATGTTTTTTTTTCCACTTCCTGCAAAAAATCTAGTATCCTTGTCAAAAAGATACCTGAATTCGCCGTTACAAGTCGCCGTGTAATATCGAAACCGTATTATAATAATCGCAAATTTGGTACCGTGTAAAATCGAAACCGGTTTGTAGGAGTAACGTGTTATACGAGGGACATCGGTACTTCCAAAAATGTATGATGCCAAGCGATATATGAATAAAACATACAGATATATGTTTTATGCATAACTTCCTCCACAAGTTACTGAAGTTAAATTTTAGCACAGGCATTTTTTGGCGCTTGTTCGGCCTGGTTCTGATAACTTGACTTCCGATCCGTCGAGGCTAAAATAAATCAGTTGTCAAAATAAGGGTTAGAAAAGCAGGTTTGAGTTCTGATAACCATTGTTGTTGCAGTGCAAATCGAATAGTATCCCCGTCTACAACCCAAACGTAAATGCTCTAGTCCAAGATCAGGCATTTAGATATGAGAATCACACTACAGCAGGAATCTAATGTCTTTATACACTGCACTGTTAAAAATTCAGGAAGATTTTCTGGTAATTGTTACTGTAAAATTGCATCGCTAACGCATCGCTGATTTTTACGGTAAATTATACCGGAGAAATAAGCGATCCCAGTGCCAACTGGTTGCTGTGGCCTACCGAGGAAACCGTAAAATTTTACAGTAACATTTTATTTTTACGGTAATAGTTACTGGCAACATGGATGCCAGTAACAATTACCGTAAATTTTCCGGAAAATTTTTAACAGTGTGCTGAAGTGATTGCATCTACTCACTGTAAAAATATTCCAAAACATTACTGGGTATTTCCGTATTACGTTTCGGGATTTCAATCGTTTTTATCCACTTCCTGGAAAAATCAAGTATCATTGTCAAAAAGTTTCCCGAATTGCTACCAGTTGCACGAATGCAGACTTTTCACTCTTGTGAAAATATTTTTAGCTCCCAGTTTAAAGAATAACTGAACGTACTTATAAAGTGTATCGGGTTCAGCAACTTTACGGCCTATCCATGCTAACTAAGCTCCCAAAGGGAGCGAATAAGTATGGACTACGTTGCTTTGCAAGAATTGCAAGCGAGTAAAATTCTGGTTAAGCTTTGGCCATGTTTGCAGTGATGCTCTTGGTACTTCCTTGATTAAGCAGGAAGATGCCGAGCTATTATATTATACCTTATTAAGTTTACTCGAATATTTTAAAAACACGACTGGTTTTTAACGGGAATATTTCTAAATATTTTAGGAAGTTTCGAGGATAATTTCAGGATGGTTACTGAATTTCAACGAAAAACGTTCCTGGATTTTGCAAGATATGTTACTGCCAGAAATTGGGCACATCAGCTGCCCATTATTTCCCAGGAACGTTCCTGAATCTTGTTTACAGTGCTATTCTTGACTGATGGTTTGATATTAAAAGTAATTGTACAATATTTTTTCTCCTGTACAATGGTTGGGAGTTGATGATTAATTTCAAACTTTTTTTCACTGAAAACTGTTGAAAACCCTTGACATCCCGAAACGTTACCCGGAGAGAATCAGTTACTTTTTTGTTAAGTGTATGATTACAAATACCTGAAAAAATTCAACTTGATGTGGTTAGTGTTCTGCAAAACAATTCCAAAATTCTGCAAAGAAGTGCGAAGTTAGTTATTTATATTTTCCCGTGAACAAAGTTAAAATGATAATCATTTTGTTCAAACAAAAACACAAATACAAAAATTCACAACACAGTTAGATATATCATTCCATTGGTTGCCTTAACGTATTGAAATTCTTATTAATATTTTCCAGTTTACCCAGTTTGCATTTTTCTCAACTCAATTGAAAAAGTATAAAAACAACTGCAGTTAGTTCAAATGAGTTCCTTAATGTTACTTGGGGGAAAATGGCTAAGCTTTGTTCACACTTAATTGTGGCACTAATGTATCTTAATTTTCGTCTCCTCTGTAAAATATTTACAATAAAACCACCGGCTCAGTGATTTTAATCAGCTACATTGTATCAATTTTTATTACGAGCTAAAGATAAAAGTTCCTTCTTTTTTCCAAATCTTACATTATAAATTGTAAAATGCTTTTGTTGCATGCAAAAATTAAATGCTAAATTGTAAAATGTTTTTTGCTGTCAAGCTTTTCAGCAGACAGATTCAAAACTCAAAATGCTTTTGCAAGTGAAAATTCTAATATTATACTTGAAGTCGGCATAAAGTTTAATAAGGACGTTTTTAGTAAAGACGATTGTTGCATATATGATTAAATCTAATTGTGTTTCTATCAAAGGGTAACTTTCAACTTAAAATTTAAAAACACCCAAACACCCATCAGTCTAAAAGAGCCTTTTAAAGGACTCACGTTAGATTTTAGGATAACATACAGATGTTTTGGGGATTTTTATTCCTTGATTTATTTTCCTGGGGGAAAAATAATGCCACTTTTTCAACTTGCTGAGTACCGTTTCCAAAAAAAGATAAAATATTAATATTATCCTTCGTATTTTCAATTTACTCATACCCATTTCTAAATATTTCAAAATATTTTTACACAGCGGTAATGATAATATAACAAATCTCTAATCATTTTCTAAATATGAAAATTTTCGTGACTAAGCAAGTAGAGTTTGCTGGTTTTGACGATCCTAGTTGATTTAAGTAGGCTTCAGAAAACAATGCAGCTCTGACAATATCTTTGATTTTTTATTTCGAAAAATATAAATTATTCTTTTTAAATTAACTCGATGGTTTTTATTTCCAAATTTCTAATACTTATACATTATTTTAGGTTTTTTTTTTAGTTTTCGATAAGTCAAGGTTGCTCTCTGCTTTCATTTTGCCATGGCCTTAATTTTAAACCTATTCGCTTTGTGAATTTCCCATTCCCATTAACCAAACAGCCGGCTCATTTCAGTTGGGGACTAATTTATCAAAAGAGAACAAGCAAATTCATTTTCGAAAAATGTTCAGGAGGTGAGAAAAACGAATAGGGTAAGAGTAAAACAGTTTTACCAATTTCTTTGGGTACAGAATTGAGCACAAAATCACAGCAAATCATGGAACCAGAGTAAGAAATGTTAGACAAAACAAAAAAAAAAAAAAAAAAAAGGAGATATCGCCATCTTAATTTGGATATGTACCCTTTTGAACGAAAACCTGAATGTTAAGAATTCCAATTTCACCAAAAATCTAATATTTCACCTTCTCATATTCTCTTATTGAAGTACATGAACCTAAAAGTAGTGGATTAAAATTTGTGGATTTTGGACATGTGTTCCTTTGGATCTTCGGACTAGATTCTTTCAAGATCCGTCCCCTTTTGTTCACAATAAAACGTGCGGAGGACGGATTTGTTACCTTTTGATATAAAAGCCACACTTTACCCTAAAATTAAAAAAGGTTTTTAACGTTTGGACTTCTTGAGAGTAAATGATTTGATAAAGGTCATCTGAAAGATTAAGAAAATGTCATAAAATGAATTTTTCTAAAAAGGGGATGTGTTCCCTTTTAAAAACCCCTTCCTCAGTTATTTTCAACCGCGATAGGGAAAAGTACTCATTCGAGAAAATGCAAGTAAAATTTTTCAATTGCTACTTGTCAGGAGGAAAGCGTTACAGTTCAGAAGCGTTCAGTTCTGAAACGCAAGCTGCAATGTATACGGAACTTCTCCCAACTTTGAGCCGCATGATTGCATTTCGTTTTAAACGTTACAAGATATGCACATGAAACCACAAACGCAAGTTAGAAAAATTGTGTACGCTTGTTTGTTACTTGCTTTGAAATCACCAGTAGTTACATGTTAATTATTGTTTCTACATATTTAAAATATTCCAAATAAATTATTCATCCCCGTCTAATCGTTGTAGGATTAACAAATATATCAATTAAAAGGGAAATGTACATTATTTTTCAAATTTCGTAGTAGCAACCCACAGGACGGAGTTATCGATCGAAAAATAAATCATTTTTAATGAATAACTTAAGTTCTTGAACTGTATTAAAGAGAAATTATTTCATTTATTCTACTCTTTTTGGTTGTCATTTTTTCAGCAATAACACATTTCCATTCAAGCATATTCAGATAAAGGAATTTGATTAAAAAAAAAAAATGGCCACTGAGCAAGACTAAACGCATCAATAAATAAAAGTGTCTAACCATAAACTTACCAATCGTAAATTATTTAAAGTATAAATCCAACTACTAACTTTTTAAAAAGAACGCATTAAAACGGAGTTCCTACAAAATGTAAAGCCAAAGTAAAAGAAGGAAGCATAAAGGCAACTGGGAAATTTTTTTTTCTCCAAGGATAAATGTATACATGATGACAAATGCAACCAAAAATTGTACAATGTCTTCAAATATCTTATAGCATGATTTGTTCTCATTTTTTATCTTTATTTAAAATTAATGTATGATATTTATTAATTATATTTTTATAGAGGCACGAAGACTGAAGAAATATAATACCCTTCACGTAAAAGTTAAATTTAAAACAACAAAATGTCTGCAATTAGTAAATAATATTGATTCATATCAGTTAGTTTTGAACTTAATTTAGAGATAATTAAAAAACAAAAAAAAAAAAAAAAAAACAAGAAAAACAAATACTACTAAAAATTACTCTTTTAAGAGTTATTGAATAAATTTTGTTATGAATCGTTTCCGCAATTGAGTAAGTATAAAACCCCAGACATAATTTAAATCGAAGTAATTAATTATGATGGACAAAAATAATTGATTGAAACATTAATTAAATGTCTTTAAAAAAGGACTTCAACTCTCGTAGGCGTTTTCTACATTCTGCAAGAAAATGAAACAGTTCATATTTCAATTTGGAGAACCTATTAATGCATTTGAATGTAAAATATTTCCTTATTAGATTCCTTAATTGACTTCAACTCAAACTAAGAACGTCGTTTCACTCATTACACATCTCAAGCATGTATTTTTAAAAGGAAATCTTTGCGGCATTTTTTTTTCTTCTAATAAGGTGCGTTTTTTTTTTTTTTTTTTTTTTTTTTTTTGAGCAATCACGATTGCTTATTGTTCTCATTTGACCGTTTTTGGTGTCCGTGCCTTTTTCAACTTGGACCAGAAGCCTTTGCAGCACCACCGCTCACCGTCCTCTGCTGGCGGCGCGGCGCGGCTGCTCCGGTTTTGAGGTATCCGCTTCTCCTGGTCGGAGGCGTCCATGTCCTACACATACACACACACGACTTCACACACATACACTCACACACGCCTACGTGCATACACACAGGTCTATGCACACACACAACTATGCACACGTAACCGCCCAGGAGGAGAGGCAGGCTTGGGGGGGACAGGAGCCGATTCTAGAAACAATAACTCCAATGAGTAGGGTCCTGTCTTAGTTCGTGATTGCGAAAAACATAATTTGGATTGAAAATTTCAGAATTCAAATTATTATTATTATTATTTTTTTTTTGAGCAATCACGATTGCTTATTGTTTTCATTTGACTGTTTTGGCGTGCTATCATTTTTTTTTTTTTTTGACTGCATTTGTGGCAGTGAGAAGCAAAGGGATGTAAGTGACAAAATTAAAAACTTGGGGATAATCAGTACAAATGGTAGGTGAACCTCTCCTCTAACTTGGCGCAAGAGATAGCACTAGTAGCTCTGGGAGATGTTTCATACAGCATGAATTAGAAGAAAAAAAAATCAACAAAAAACCTACCTAGGACCTTATTATTAAGCGCGTTTCACTCAAAACTTGAAAACGGTTACTTGCACCAATTTGCTTCTCACTGGCTCATACGTTTTATTCGATTACGGTCAATAATTGTATACAAAAACATTCATAATTTCTCGTTTGCTTCTCTGTCCGTTGTTTATTGCATTTATTTTTGATAAATTCTGTTCTTTATTGGTTCAGCTATCGGAATAAAAATATCTTATCTTGCAAACGTATTAATGTAGCAGGACCATAAAAAAATCCAAAAGTATACTGATTACATAGAAAGTTTCGGAATTTCATAGCTTTTTATCTAATTCCTAAGAAAATAAAGTATATAATATTTTCCTGAATTACTACAAGTGACATGAATGTTGACATCTCCCTGTTGTGAAAAATATGTTTTGCTACCAGTATAAATATTAACTGAGCGTATTTATTATCTTCATTTAAACTTTTTATCAGGAGTTAGCCTGAACTTCAGCTTAACTCCATCCAACTTGACTAAACTCCAGGTGAAAGCCAATAAGTCCTTAAATTCCGTTGCTATGCAAGAGTTGCAGGCGGGTTGATGGTACTTGCTTGCAATACTGGCAGAACCGTAGCCATGATTGCAATAATGATATACAGGCAGGTACCCACCTATTTGATCACACCTGCAAAAGTTGTCTCAGAAGGTTCCAAAGACACAGCTGGTTTAACCGGGGATATCACTGAATTCTTCAGGAATATTGTAGGATAATTTCAGAAAGTTTTTTAGCTTTTAGCGGAAAAAAATTCTGGTTTTTGCAAGATTTGGTTCTGGCAGAAATTGGGGTTGCCTCCTTTTTTCCAGGAACATTTTTTAATTGTTTTTATAGTGAAATATTTGAGTTTCTCTTTCGGAAAAAATGTCCGAATTTCGTGTCGGTTCAAAGGGGAGTGTGTTAAGTTTGAAATTTTCTTACCCATTTTCTCTCTATTATAAAATTATGAACATTGATCTAACCCAAGTAATTAACTCGAAGTCATGAAAGTTACGTGCTCTTTGTCAGAATTAGACTTCCTTGTTTAATCATCCAGTTCTAATTAACACTGGGGTGATTAGAAAAAAATATGCAGAAAATACAATGCAAAAATTATACAAAATGTCTCACGAAAAGTGACATTTAAAATCATATAATTAACGTTTTTAATGTAAATGTGTTGTTATACTATTCACCAAATTACAACATCTACTTATATACATTTTTACTTTTTCCTGGGAGGGGATAATCATGTTTTCCAAACAACGGCCGTTACTGAACCTGTGTCTGAAATTCACTACTACTCATTATTATTTAAAGTAATATAATCGAAATAGTCAGAATTTAAAATTTAAGTTTAATCACCAAAATTGATTAAAAGACATCAGACATAATTTGTATTGTACCCGAAAAAATGACTAATGTGAGTTCGATACTTTCAGACTTATTAACAAATGTATCACGTAATTTCACTTCAGGGTTTTAAATACGGACAAGCAAAAAAAAAAAAAAAGAAAGAAAGAAAAAAGAGACGATTTCAACTAAAGTAGCCTCACTTTCTTCTTCATCTTCTTTCCCTCTCTGTTTCATTTTTATTTAAGAACAGCTTTTTTTAGATGAATAATTCATTTATGCTCCCTCAGCAGAAAACAATACCCCAATGCGATGAATATCCCATACCGTTATGAAATATGCATTTACTCTATTATGCGAGCCTTCCCAAGACTTCATTTAACATTCATGATGATATCTCGACGTCAGGGTTGATTCAAAATATCTTCTCTACATACAAAAAGAAAATTATAAAATAAAATGCAGTATTATTGCTCACTTCTGAAAACAAACAATGTACGTATGTAAAAGATTAGTGTTGTGTTGTGAAAACTTTTGTAGATTACTATAAATTAAATCTATGTGACGTCAACCGGTGAGTTACTTTGTATAATTATTTTCTTTTAAATGACTGAGGACAACTGACTGAAAAACCTTTTTTTATATTTTTTCTTGTTTTTTTTTTTTAGTTCTATTTTTAGACTGAGGACAAGCTGCGGATGACGCAGATTGATTGATAAATATTCAGCATAGGGGGCAATGTTGCCCAGAGGATGGCCGTGTGGATATGAGATCCCTGATCTTAACTTTAACTGTACCGAAAACTACGGCGAGCGGAGCACATAGTAAACGAGACGGGAGATTCGCGTAAGACGCGAGGGTAAGATGGTTGAAAAGTTAAGCGTGTCCTAGACACCCTAGTCTTATGTTTGTTTTTGTGTTGGTGATGTATTGTATCTGTATGTTCGTATATGTACTGTTGTTTTTATTAAATGTGTTTCGTCTGCTATTTTCGTTTTTTTTTCGGATAATTCCTCCCCTTTATATATATAAGGTAATTCCGGGTGAGTTGCCCCACCGGTAGAGATGCCCCAGTTGCTGTAATTTCGAAACCCAACACTAGATGGATCTCCAAGTCCGATCACTATTTCAGTTGGATGTTGAAAGCTGTGCTGTGAAAATTACGTGAACTTATTTCTTCGTTTTCTGCTGTTACAGTAACATTTTAAGTAAGTACCATGTTTTTTCTACTGTGTTATAAGAGTGATGTTGCATTTTAAGGCTGGCACTTGTTAATAAGAATGAATTTTTATTCATCTAAGCTAAAAATCTGTAGTGCGAAGTTGATTAGTCGACTTCAGGCAATGTAACGCCATTTTTGCCGTCTTGTACTTTGGACTGCTGACAGGGCATCTCTCCCGTACAAAAAGGACAGACGCCCCAGCTTCTATTCGGGTGAGATGCCCCACATACAGTTTCAGCGACAAAACTCTTTTAAGTGTTTAAATTTTTAAATAGTATTTTTAAAATCATTTAGTTTTTACAAATTGTGTAATGTGCGTAAATCGGTATATTTTTTAACTGAAAAAATATTTTTTGGAACTATAAATTTAGATTAACATTTATCAATAAAATTCAAAATATAGTTTTAAGCTTGATTAACGAAGTAATACATTTATTTAATATTCACACTTTTTATACTATTTACTTTCCTTTATCTAAGGGGCAAGATAAGTAACCGAAGTGTTAAGTTTATGAAGAAAATTAAAATAAAATATATTACTCTTTTTAATGAAACTAAGTTGTTTTATTTTTTAAATTATTCAAACTGATAGTGTTTATTCTAAAAATTAAATTAAACTTTGAAATGCACACAAGTTTCCGTTTGGAAACTAAGACAGATAATTATTCAGACGGCTTGCTGGGCGTGAAACGGGTAATTAATTATAATAGTTTTTGTATGTCTTATTTTTTGCT
Source organism: Uloborus diversus (assembly GCF_026930045.1). NCBI lineage: Eukaryota > Metazoa > Arthropoda > Arachnida > Araneae > Uloboridae > Uloborus > Uloborus diversus. Next base: position 20,825,267 of record NC_072738.1, read on the forward strand.
AATGTATTGTTGAACTTTTTCAAATTTATTTTTTCTGTGGTTAATAGTTAAATAGATGAAATTAAATTTAACTAAACAAATGGACATATGTCTTACAAAGTATTTATCGCAAGTTAACTACTAGGAAATTTTAACTTTTGATTTGAAATTAATTAAATTTGAAATTTATTGGTACAATGCTTCTTATTTGTTTTAGGCAAGATGCCTACAGTGTACAAAAGGAAAAAAACTGGAGCAGCTCGTGGGACCTGGACAGAAGACAATTTAAAAGAGGCTCTAAGGAGGCTAGAAGCAGGAGAAATTGGTGTCAATGAAGCTGCTAGATACTATGGAATTCCTTCTCGGACACTTCGTCGTCGAAGAAACCCCCCCCCCCAGGCAACAATATCAAAACAAGCTCTTTAGGACCACAAGGAGTGTTTGGAGTTGAAAACGAAAAACGTCTCGTCAAGCACATCCAACGTTTAGAAAAATGTGGATTTGCACCTGACAAAGAGACAATTAGAACACTTGCTTTTCAGTTTGCTGAAAAGCTAGGTCTCAATCATCGATTTAATTTAGAATCAAGAATGGCTGGGTATGACTGGCTTTCATCATTTCTTAGAAGAAACCCAGAACTAAGTATTACCCAAGCCCAGGGCCTCTCTTTAGCAAGGGGGGAAGGTATTAACAAAGAAAGTGTTGATCATTTTTTAAAAATTCTCTCGGAAGTGTTTGAGGAACATGAATTCTTTACAAGACCGGGAAGTATTTATAATATGGATGAAACCGGCTGTCAGTTAAATAACGTTCCAGGAAAGGTCGTAGCTACTAAGGGGGCAAAAGATGTTCATGTTTTGACGTCTACAGAAAGAGGAGAAAATATTACAGTTATTGCTTGTTGCAATGCAGAAGGACAATATCTCCCCCCTTCAGTTATTTTTAAAGGCGTTCGGGAAAAAAAAGAGTTTTCTGATGGTCTTCCACCTCTATCTATGGTGTTCATGAACGAAAAATCCTCATACATCAGCATAGATATTTTTTTCAGATGGCTTAAAGATGTCTTTGTTCCGAGAAAACCCCAAGGAAAGACTTTACTAATTCTGGACGGTCACGCATCGCACTTAAACTGTTATGACTTGCTGGAATTTGCAGACAACAATGATATTATAGTTGTCTGCCTGCCCAGCCATACCACACAAGCTCTTCAGCCTCTTGACCGGTCTTTTTTTAAGCCACTAAAACACTACTTTAAAAAGGAAGCAAGGAATTGGATTGTTAATCATCCAGGAAGGACCATTGGGAGAATACAAGCTGCAGAACTGATTGGTAGAGCCTGGAAAAGGGCAGCTTCTGTTCACACTGCTATTAATGGTTTTCGAAAGACGGGAATTTTCCCTCTGAACCAAGCAGAGATTCCAAACCACTTCTTTTCCATCAGTGAAGAAATGAAACCGACCTGTGAACAGTCCGAAAGTTCTAAATCATCTGACCTGACATCCACCCCGACAAAGTTATTGCACCAGATTTCACCTGTACCTAAGTTAGAGGAAAGATGCCGAAAAAGAAAGAAACAGTCGGCTATGGTTATTACATCCCAAGAACACATCAAAGAAAAAAAGCTAAAATCCGCTGCCAAATTAAGCAAAGCGTCAAAACAGCTGGTGATGGACACACCCATTGAAACCGGCGGAAGTGATCATACAAACAACTGCCTCGAATGTGAGGAGAACTATTATTTGACAAAAGAAACAGTAGACTGGATAAAGTGCGTAAAGTGCCAAAAATGGTTACATGAATCATGCACAATGTATGGTAATCTTTGCAATGTTTGCGGAAAAACAAAAATTAGAGAAAATAAAAAGAAAAATATTGTCTGAATAAAATTCCACTTATTTCGTAATATTTTTACATTATACTTTCTAAAATGTAAATTTGAAATTTTCATATATAGGGAAAAAAATGAAATATTTTGCAATAGTTTGAGTTTGATTATAAATTTTATATGTTGTGTATGAGAGTTTCATATTTTATAAATTAATGCTAAGGTAGGATTTTTCCTTTTTTTTTCGAAATAGCTTTCATTTCATGTGTTATAAACGATTGATTTTTTTTATAAACTATTGACCATTGTTTAAACTTTTTATGTTTAAAAAATAACTGATTTTTACGGGTAGGGCATCTCTCCCATGTGAGTGAGGCATCTCACCCGGAACTTCGGGAGAGATGGCCAAATGTAGTACTGTCACAATTTTATTTTTTCACTTAAAAAATGTACAATATTGTACAAAAAAACTACTTAGTATTAATAAACAATAACTATTTTGTATTTACCATAAACTTTCGCTGTCATTTTTAATACCCAATTTATATTAGAGCTCCTTTTTCCTTAAGGGGGGCATCTGTACCGGAATTACCTTATATATATATATGCTGGTGGTAAAAATTAAGAGATAGAAGGCATTTTCACACATTTTTTGGAAAATATCACATAAAACCAGGACAGTTGGTTGCCAAATAATGGCACAGTGGTGCTGGTGCCGCTGAGATAAGTTAACGTATTCTTGTGGGCGATGCTAAAGCAGAAGGAGGTTTAAAAGTCTGCAGCCAGCTGCTTAGCTCATTCCATTCAGCAACGCAGTAGTGATTTGTAGTGTGTTTCTTCAATAATTTTTGTTGTTTTTTTGTTGATTGTTAGGTGAAATGAGTGAACATTACGTTTAGACCAAGATATGAGGTTGAGAATTGTATTTTGAATTAAGGCAGAACAGGGCCAAGGTCAGGTTGCTAGGGAATTCAGTGTAACTCCAAGCGTTGGCTAGAACTTGTGGAATCAGTTTAAAAACAACGGGACAATGTATAGAAGACACGGACAAGGTCGTCCGAGAGCAGCAAGACAAGCACTAGAGGATGCCTACAGCGACTCGACTGTCTAGGTTCCTCTCTGGTGCCAAAGGAACATTTGTTTTAAGGAAGACAGTTGCCAGGAGGCTCGTTGAAAGGGGATTGTATGCTAGGAAGCCCACCATTTGCATCCCATTCACTCCTTCCCACAAAAGAGAGCGTGTACAATGGTGCAGACAGCAATAACACTGGAAACAGCTCTAATGGGCTAATGTTCTTATCAGAGATGAGTCCAGATTCAGTCTATAACCTGATTCTTGGCGAATGTTCACATGAAGGCAACCTGGAACTCGATACCATCTCAGTAACATACGGAAAGGGGCCATTATGTTTGTGGAGGAGTGATGATTCGGTCAGGAATCCTGCAAGATACCCGCATACCACTCCATGTGTTTGACACTGGTTCCAGGAAAGCCCAGAGGTACAGGCAAGAGATCCTACAACTCTATGTGCGTCTTTTCGGGAGTGCTGTTGACCCTAAATTCGTTTTTATGGACAACATTGCCCGACCACATAGGGCTGTCCTGGTTGAGGAGTATATGGAAAGCAAAGATAGTCGTCGAATGAATTGGCTAGCCGAATATCCTGACCTTAACCTCTTTGAACATGCTTGGATGCTCGTGGGAGGGATATTGCGGTACGCCAACTCTCATCCAGAACCATTCCGAGATTAAAAGCTGCTCTAGTGTAAGAGTGGGATGGTCTTTTACAAGCACGACTTAGGTCTCTTATCAACAGAATAAATACTCGTTGTGCATGCTGTTTGTCTGTCAGAGGTGACTATACACCATACTAGAGACGACCACACACCATACAAGCCTCCCTTTCATTGTCATGTTCCATCATGAAATTCAGTAAACATCGGACTATTGGCTACAGCTCTTGCCGATGAATGGCACTTTAGTCTTTGCTTTGCACACATTATTGTCATACTATTAATCATATCCATACCGAATTTCATTAATTTTTTCCCAGGGTTTCTCGAGATGTTTGGGAAAAGTTCTTCGATCTCTTAATTTTGTCCACCAGTGTATATAATGTTGCTGACTGTCAATTAATAACGAGACAGAGGCTGTGAAACATATTTGTTCCTGAAGTACTTTCATGAGTACTCCAAAGATGTAGGATGATATGGGGATAGGTCTGCACTTTAAGGGGGGTAGTTCGAGATTTCCCACTTAAATTTCCGTAAAAATTCTTTTTTTTGTATTGGCTGCGTGTGGTCCCGGTAAACTTTCACGTGCTGTCATCCTGTTGCACGAAAACACTTGACAAAAGAAAGTTTTAGTACCAGTCTTAGAAAAAAAAAACGAAACACTTTTAATTATTCGGCCATTATACATGCTAGAAGGGAAAGAAAGGTGTCATCCGACTTGGTTTAAAGTCTTCTTTAAAACTACATAGGTAAAATTTTGATAAGGGAGCATATACAAAGCAAAATGAGCACCAACTCTTGATTTTCAAAAGGGAACCCCTAATTTTTGCTACATAATTTTGTTTAGACCGCAGAATACAGCCAGTATACGAAATTTCACTGTATTCCGTGCAGTAGAATAGGAGTTATTAACAAAAAACGTTTTAGGGACCGTCTCCACATTGAAAACGCTTCTTTCAAGGTCACGGCTTAAATGGAATGTAAACGAAGAAAAAATCGAGATTATCCAGCTCAATTCATGATTTTTTGAAGTTCTCTTTGATACTTTTTAGCCGATTATGTTGCGGAAAAAAGCGATTTAAGGTCTTTTTTTTTTTTGAAAAAAAAAGTTAAAATATTTACTGATTTTTGTTTACCTGGATTAACCCAAAAAAGATGTATGGGGTTTGGCTCGTCCATCGTATAGATCGTTGTTTAGTAAATCGAATAATGAAAAATTAAAAGTAATGGAACTTTTTGCCTTTTGTAATATGAACCTATTGGATTGCTTATATTAAGCAAATTAGCCTCATAGAAATGTAAATATCCAACCTTATACCTAGAAAGATGATGTGAATATGTTTGATAAATGTATTGCGTCTATGCTGCAGGTTTATTTTGGAATGAATAGAAAGTCTTTTGATGTAAAATGGAATTGCGCGTTTCTAAATTTCGCAGAACATCGGCAGAAGTTTGGGCTATCGCACACAAAAATATAAAAAATGTACCGCACAACGTGGGAAGTTGCTGCATTAAATAGATTGGAGACACGAGAGAAGCAAGGTTTATTTATTCCGTGAACATTTGCTCTATATACATAAAATGAACGAAGCATCAATCTGAAAAATAAAACAGAAACAGAAGAATGTAAATACCCGTTAATGAGCAAACTGTTCATACTCGATTTTTATTTGGTAAAAATTTGATTATATAAATTAACACAGTGGACGAACACGGTAATTGTTTTAGCGGCTTTTTTGTAATAAAAAAAAGAGAATTTGTTTCAAATCTAAATTTGATGCGGAAGATCATAATGCGTGGTAATATTAAAAAAGCATAACACAATTGGCGTTTTAAGTTAAACATGTAATGACTCTCAAAAACAATTTAGGAAAGTAATTTCCCAATGCTCTTTCTAGCAACAAATTTTGACATGGTCCAACCCAAGATTTAAAAAGACAAAAGTTAATTTAGCTTAAACCAAGGTGAACCGAAATCAGACTTCTTGTCATTTCTCCGATTTTGTAACTCAGCAGATGCAAACAAAGCTTAGTATTATTTGATTTTGTATCGCGTACTATATACTTGCAAATGAACATCTCCTACAGTGCGAGGCTATAGGCTGGCGCAGCTATAGCAATACTACATGAAGCATACCCGGGACAGACCAGTTTAATCTATCCAGAGACTACAATTTCGTCCTAGCTACGGATTTCGCAGACTGGAATCGAAACTAATAGTGTGGGATGCAGAAGTCACCTCATTGAAGCTAAGAGTGCGAATAAACTGGTAGGTAAAGTAAATTTATTTGCTGTATGTTTGCGGCATCTCACTGGTGAGATAAATTTTCTTCATCCACCAGTTTTTAGGCACTCTCGGCTTCAATGGCATGACACCTGCTTCATCGTTCGGTTAATCCAGATGCTCGGTGCGGGGCTGTTGTGCTCATTATTAGGACCCTCTGCAGCCATCGAATGGGATAATCGGACCACAGGGGAGACACGGGCCACATTCAGCCCTTGCAGATGGTCCATGTGGCCCGTTGTTTGCTTAAAGAATAGGACCAGAAAGTTGAATTAGAGTGCCAGTGTCATAAAAGTGGAGCCGAATTTTCAGATATTGTATTCAGAAAAACATGCATTTAATACGATAGGCATCTAGTAGTTGATAACAATAATGTTTTACAACTCTTTTTTTTTGGTCGATATTTTTCCACGTTATTAAAAAAAAAAATTGAAATTTTATTTTTGTCTTGCGACAATAGTTTTGAAGTGAACTGCACGGACAATGACCGAGAAAATAAATAGAAAAAAAAGTATTTAAATTATAATTAAGAATAGACAAAAACTCAACTTAATCTAACACGCAAATTAATGTTTTGTTAAAAAAAGTTCACAATTAGCTACAACTACTATTTTCGTATAGAATGAGGCTCAAAGCACGCGGTCCTCTACTGCTACTAAAATTTCCTCTCCTACCACATTGAAAATTATTCAAATACTTTACAAAAAAAATAATAATAATTCTTAAAAACCAGTAAACTTATCTAAGAGCAAATATTACCTATTGACCCATCTGGATACTGTTAAAGGCGAAACTTCACACTGTCGGCTATTTTTCGAGTGCTTTTTCCCGATTTAGACAAGGCAATAATTTTTCCTTTTAGCAAATTATTACCGGGAAGAGCCATTAATTCTACACTGTCTTTTGCAAGAAAAAAAACAGAAGTATTTTAAGTGTCTCTTTTAATTAAAAAATTTCTATAAAATATTCTTTTATTAAACAATGAAGTAGTGTTTCGCATTATTTACACATTGACGTTTGAATGATATCCACAAAAAACTGACGGTTGCAATATTGTGTTGTTTTTCTGCTGAGACAACGAATGAATTTATGCATTTAAAAAATTCATAGACGTAACTCTAATGTAGAAAAACCACGTTATAATTGGTTTGCTTATTTTGTTGAACTTTTTTTTCTTTTTTTACGAAGAAACCAACTTTCATAATTTCTGTTCTAAAAAAGTATACGGCCCCCTAAAGTGAGAAAAAATGAAGTTTTAAGCATTGTGCAAAAACTACTGAATATTTTGAGCTCAAATTTTGGATTCCCGCACAAAAGCTCTTCTAGATTGTTTATCTGTTAAAATTTAATATGGTTTCAGATCATATTTTTTTCAAAAAGTTTAAAAATAATTCATAAAAAAAATAAATTTACATTTTTGGTGTTGTAAATGATGTTTTTATTATTCGGTCGATTCATATTGTGATATAAAAAAGCAATCTTTGCCGTGCCTAATCTAGTTTTTGTGTTATGATCAAAAATATCAAAATACGTTTTAAAATTACGAGAGGAATTTTTCAAAACTCGATTCTGAAGTAACGGCTGGATCGAATTAAACAAAACGTTGCATACAAAGTTAAAAAAAGGATGCTGATCACAAATATGTGCTAAAAAAAGGGGGGTTCTCATTGAAAAATTTGAAGTTGATGCTCGTTTTAATATGAAGACGACCCCTTAACAACAATTTTTTAACATAATTTTGTAGAACTTTTTCTTCCTGAAACAATGACATCTCTCACGTGTCTGTAGTGTCAATAGTCTTTGAATACGATCGAGTGTTTCGTTTTTTTTTCTATGACTGTACATTAAATATATGTGTTATGTACTTTTGTTTTTAACTCTAAAATCTGAAAAGTGTTCTAATTCTGTTATCGACCCCCTCTAAAAAATTTTGTTGAGGCACTGAAAAGCAAAGCGATACAAATGGACATTTTCAAGTTTTAAGTTAAAAGCGTTTAAAGATGAGGTCCACGGTATACTTTCATTGGGTTTTTTTTCTAAATTGTGCTGTATATCAGCAACTACCAGGGCTGCTAGTACTATCTCTTTCCCAAAAACAGAGGAGGGCTTCACTTTCGATTTGCATTAGTTTTCACCAAATTTTTCTAATTTTGGCTCTTTCATTCTTTTGCTACTCAATTAAAAAACATGTACGTTACTTGGGCGATTTGTTTTATTATGAAAAAAATTCAAATTTTAACTTACATTAATTAAACTGATTTTTTTTCTTTCTTATTTGCCGCTTTAAAAATTATGAATTCAACTTTCAAAAATTTTTGTGTTTCAATCTACAGTTCCCTTGGGTGCTATAGAATCAGTTTATTTCTTGGCTTTATCAAAATTTAAGTAACTTAAATAACCTTACTGAACTAAGATTTAATTATAAAGACGATCTTGGAAGTACGATTAAAGACGAAAATACCAGAATGTAAAGTCTTGGACACTTTAATCATGGTTTGATTTTTGAAAAAAAAAAAGATATATGTCGCTATTAAAATGAAATTCAAAACTATAAACGTATTCAAACCAAAAATCCCTTTTATTGTGCTACTCTTATTAAATTAGTCCTTTTGTTTTATTTTTATACATTTACTGCACTTAAGTTTGTGAGATCTAAATTAAAAGTTACCCGGATAGCTTAATAACTACGTTAGCAACAAATTACTTCAGGTACTTACTTCTTACACCACCAATAATTAATAATACGTCTAAATAGGTACTAGGTTGCTACCAGATAGCTGTGTTACACAAACGGCGCTCATAAAACTCGATAATTGGATACACTATCTCGGTTTTCTCTCGCTGTTACTGTCTTCTAAAGCACTAATTAGGCACTATTTAGAAGAGTTATGAGTTCTTAAGTTATCTAAACTGCACTCTATTTTCCTTAAATGAGTTGTGATTTTTATTTGATCTGTCTTTTTCATTGAATAGCATACTACTTTCTGACCATCGATTGCATGAAAAGGCTAATATCCGGTTTACTGGCGGAAATGGAAGCGTCTATTCCCTTTCAGGGATGATAGTTTTTCTGATACGATGTGCGCGTTTGCCTCTAAATTACTTCGACTCAGTTTTTTTTTTTTTTAATGACAATTTATTCACCGCACTAAATCTCAAACCAAAACTATATTCCATCCATATTATCCTTCAAACATTAACTGATTTATTTTGTTTAGAACATAGTTTTGAGCTTACGATTCTGCTTTTAAATTTCCGAATAAAATGAAAACATTTCATTTTCTTTTGTTGTTTCCATAGAAACTCATCTTGCTTCCACTCATTTTCAATTTTATGAAGACAATAAATAATGCTGTACTAAAATTATGAAACGCGGGCATGAAAATCCCATCGCTATTTTTCCTTCTCCCCTGCTAGATTCATTCAGATGGAATCGTCTTAACTTGGCCGATTGCGAAGAACGATTTAAATGTGAAATGCAGACAATGACAGAGAAAGTAAGTAAAAGATAGAATTTAAATTATAATTAAAAAGAGACAAGAACTCAACTTCATCTTATATCAAAATTAATGTTTTGTTAAATCTTTGTTAAAGTTAAAAAAAGAAGAAAAAAAATGTGTGTCATTGGACGCTCGGCAGAAGTGATAACTTGCATAGGATTAAATTATTATCATTTTTTAATCCTACAAAAGTAACAATTAGCTTATCCATCCACTATAATATTAAAATCTGTTCGCGTCTGTCTGTCTAAAGATCTATCTTCTCGAGAACCGCTGCGAATCGAGAGTCAAATGAGATACCGATCAATTCGAAATTTTCCAAAGAAAACAATAGGACCAATCTCGTAATTGTGCGACTTTAATTAGCGGAGATATTAATTAAAACGTTAATTATCATAACGTTGTTCAGGAATTTTTATTTCTTTCCTGTTGCCATTTTGCATATGGGTGAGCAAATAAAATTCTAATAATTGTGTCAAAAGAGATTTTTTGGCTGCTGTCCAAATCTTAAAACAACGTTTCCATCTAGAATTTTTATTTTAAATTAGTTTAAAATTGGTTGCCCTATTCGGACATAACCTTTATTTTATCGTCTGTCTTTTTTTTAATTTTCACATTCAACGTTCTTAACTTTTTTCAGCATAAGAAAGTTGTTTCTTTAGCTATCTTTATTGATTGTAGTGTAAGTTTATCATTCGCCGGCTTCATATTTTGGTACATTTAGGAGATGTGACTAATTATGTTTATTTTGTTGGACCTTTTCCTGTCACATGGGTGAGTTTTCGAATCGTAATAACTCTCTTTTTCCTTCCTGTTTCTATTTTTGAAATACAGTTTGTATCGCTAAAAGAACATGTTAAATTAAGATTGTTTGGATTTCTTTAAGTGAAACAGAGTTGAACAAAAATATTGTTTTTAAGGATTTTAACTAAAGTTTAATTCGAATCTGATGACTTGGTATTAAATTAATGCTGATTGGTATTTATAAAGTCTTGGTGCTTTGGTTTCACGTAAGCAACCAAAAAGTATGTGTCATTTTATGTAAAAAGCTGATCTTAATTGTACATATAAATGTTTCAGGTATAGTCTAACAGATTTCATTCAGTTTAAAGTGAGCACAGATTATAATTGATAATGCATATATTTTCATCTTTTGTGCTAACGGAAAATACTCATAACTTGCATTATTGATAACTATGATTAACTTTAAAGAGATTTTTGCCAAAAATATGCTCTACTGGTGTTTTGCAAACCTTGCATTACGCGTATTTATTTACTCCTTAGCGCTTTTGAAACTGATGTCAGAGTACTACAAAAACATCAATTGGACATCTCTTTCATTTTTTAAGTAGCCCGTGCAACGCCGGGCACGCAGCTAGTGGTAGCCATAATAAGCAACGACATTTTTGCATTGTTTGTTATCTTAAAATCTTGGAAAGACTGCATCTGTACAGTACAGTCCTGTGACTTGTAGAGGCTTCTCCTGGCTTATTAATCATTTGTAATTGTAATTTCGATTGTAGAAACGATAGTAAAGTTTTAGCTCGATCAGAAACAAAATTAACGTTGAAATCTGCGATTAGAATTAAAGGAATTGTATAATAACCTTCATTAACTTAAAACCTTCTTGTGCAAAATTTAAAACCTGTTTATAAATAAATTGAATGCTGTTTTGAATTTATATTGTTTACAATGTTATTGGTATTTTATTGTATTATTAAACTCACCTTTCGTTAGGAGATTGCGTTGTGTCGCGACGATCATCCATCTTCTGTTAGTTTCATTACTTTTCCTACTATCACTTAGCGCCTAAAGCTGACCCAAAGAGTAAAGAAACAGAATTTCCCCGAGCATGCGCGCTTCTGTCGTATGCGCGAACGAAAGGAATGCCGGACGAGAGTTGCGCCGTTACGCGTTATATCACAAATCGGGTTATCCTCCCATAACAAGTTATCACTTCAAAAATGTAGAGCAACATGGTCTGGGTGATTTCTAGTTGATCGACTCCTAAACGTTTTTAAATTTTTTCTTTGTAATTTAACTTAACCACCAGTTTGGTGTACATCATCTCTTGTATATAGTTAAGTTTTAAAATCATGTAAAGGTGTAGTCAAGATAAAAAAGCAAGGAATTCACGCATTTATCTCTTGAAGTAGCCAAGAGGTATAGAAACGGATGAGTAACTTAGAAGGGGAGGTATGGATTGAAGCAGCTGAAGCTATTTTAAGCTGATAGCTATGACGGGATGCTGTCGCTCAACGGCAAAAGATAAAAGAATAGCAACTGTAATGGTATCTTTAACACTTTCCGGCGCGGTGATCACAAAAAAGGACACCAATTTTAAAAATTTCTTTAAAAAAAAGTTTTTTCTTTAAAACTCCTAAAATCGCTGCATTAGTTGCTTCTATTTTTCTTTAATGCACACAGATGGCAGCACTATTAAATATGACTCTTTTTGTTGGCTTAATTTCTTATTTAAAATACCTCGATTTTCAAGCTCAAATACAATATTTTTTTCAAGATTTTAAAATTTACACCATAAACTAAATTAGTCAACCATTTTCCCTCAGGAATCCTGAGCTAATCAATCATAATTTTGCAAAAGATTCGAGTTCATTTTTGAATGCATAAACAAAAGTTCTTTCCAGGTGTCCCCAAATGTGGACACCGCCCGTCTAGAGCATTGATCTCACTGTCGTGGGTGAAAGATGTAATTTGATACATTTCAGAAAAGGAGGACCAAACGAATAGTTTACAATGGGCTTTTGTATATTTATTTTGGGTTCTTGACCCAGAACAGGTGAATTTGAAGGTCCATGACTGCACACATTTGAGATCTGCTTTTCCTACCAGACAGTTGTATACTTTTTTTATTATCAGCTTTGATATTATTTTTTCTGTAAATGGTATTATACAGTCGTATTTTTTCATTTAATATTTTATAGCACAAAAGGAATGCACATAAAGCAAGAACAATGTGCCAAAAATATTTTTAACATTTTAAGTTGCTTATTTAGATAATTTTATATAATCTATATGAACTTTCTTGAATTTTACTTCATCTTTATCTTGGAATTTTTATAGTAAAAATATTGAATTTTGTGTTCTAAATATTTTTAATGGCATAAATTATTGAAATAATTAGTAAAAATGCTTAAGAGCTTAAAATATTTGAAATTACTCCAATTGTCATACGAGGTAAACTTAACCACTTCAGAAAACAATTTCTGCTCTAGGAGGGCGGTGGTCACAAAAGGGGACACCACCTCCAGCTGGAGGGGGTGAATTTAAAAAAATTTTGACTGTAAAAATCTATGTCCAGATAACCAATTTATCCCATCCATTGTGTTTTTTAATTATATTTCTAAAATTTTAATGACCCGCGCCTGTAAGGGTTAACTGAAACGTAGATTTAGTATGCTTTACTTAAAACAAAAATGTGTTACGAGATTTTTTTTTTAACACGGCTTTTATTAGCTTCGCCTGTATCTATGTAACGGAATCTCGCGACTGAAATTTCACCATTTCCTCCGATCGGATTCTTTTGAAATCTGGTACGCGACTTTGATCCCAACGAAGCTGCAATAGTCGATTAACAATCTAATTAATTAATATATTATTATTAGTTTTGTCAAATTTAAGCAACATTTTTGCATAAATCCTTTAAAAATAGGGCGAGCAAATGCTTGCATAAATTAGCCTTCAATATCAATCGAAACCCCTGGTTTTTCTGCATCAGATAAAAATTGCCCTTATGTTCCAAGATAAGGAAAGGGAGTTATAACAGTTTTAAACTTCTTCATGTTGAAATGTAGGTTAATCTTTAATTGGAAATTAATTATTGGTTACGATTATTCAGAAACAGATTTTTATAAAAATGTATCTCAAATTTCTAGATAAATATGAGTATGATTTCCATACACATACTATTTACTATAGAAAGTAAGGAGTAATGATCTATGCTTTTTTTAAAACTCAACTTATCAGGTCTACTACAGGGGACGGACAGAGGAGGCCAATTTTTGCCCTGTCTTAGAAAACCTAAATAATATAGCTATACAGATGTTTACTTTTTGTTTATATAGTATGTATTGAATGAATAAATTACCAACGTTTTGAGAAACGAAAATTGCAAATTAATGTAGTAACGTGTTTGTTACACGTGTTTAGACACGTGTGTATTACAAGGATCATCTTCTGCAATGCAAAGTATAAACTTTTGGATGAGAAGTCATCCGAGGAAAGCAACACGGTGGAACAGAATACAGTATAAATAGCATGAAATGGAAATTAAAAACAAATAAGACAAAATGACAACTGGAGCCAAAATTTATTACATAATTAAATCAGGAAAAAAAAAAAAAAACGCTGGGAAATAAATATCCAAGAAATACCACAAACCTTGCAGTGTAAAATAAATTAAACCACTCCAAATAAATAACCAATTTACTTACAGGAAAAACTATATGCCGAAAAAAATTTAACAAATAGTGAAATGCAGAAAAACAGAGGGAAATTAACAAAGCAAAAAAAAAAAAAAATAATAATAAATAATAAAAGAACTGTACAGACAAGAAGTTTAGAGTGGGGAGGGGGGGGGGGCAGTTTACTTAAAAAAATGGAAAAAAAAACCTGTTACAAAATTAAATCCTCGCAGAAGTAAGAAACGGAACTGCAGTTAGGACGTTAACTAAATTAGATTGGTTCTACAGGACGTGGAATGATAGCCAAAAATAAAGATCCGATAAATTGACGCATTTTTGGATAATATGATAAGAGTTGAAATCAAAAGAGTAATTCAAATCTCAACACCGTTGAAAAATACCGGATTTATTTTGCTGTTGCTTTTTTACATAGCTTTGATGTTCTCTTAAGCGAAACTTCAAGGAGCGAAAGGTCTGTCCGATGCATCCGAGTCCGCATCCTACAATAATTAAGAGGGTGAATAGAATCTTTAAGAGGAGAGAACGAAATAGTATTAATGGGAGAAAACACCTCTTGGAAACAAATTTGCTTCAGAATCTTTTCAACCTGAAAACTAATACCAGGAAAAGCAACACAGCAAAATTCTTAGTAATTAAAGTCCCATTAAGAACAATATTTTTGAGATTTTTTACAAAGTTTTGTATAAATGGAATCAAGTAAGGTGGGGGTGGGTACTAGATAGACTCTATCAACAGCCTAAGTTCTTAAATAGTTAAGTTCCGCATTAAGAAGCTCAGGTGAGGAACAAATATTCATTGCGCGATAAAAAAAAAAAAAAAAAAAAAAAAAAAAAAAAAAAAAACATGTTGAAAGCCGCACATTATTGATTACGGATGTGAGACGATAATTTATGGGGGGGGGGAGAAGAAATAGCAAACGGTTTGTGCGATTAACCGTAGTTTCAAAACAGGACTCAGTTCGAGAAACGGGAACATCCAGAAATGGAAGACAACTGTTATATTCTTTTTCTCAAGAGAATTCAATATTAAGATCAATGGAATTTAAAATAGATAAAGCCTCATCAATACTAAGGGGAGAGGAATTTTATGAAATTTAAAAGTCTTCAAAGAGAGAATTGTATTACAATATCTTTTTTCCGTAAAACAAGACTGAAAAAAGAAAAAAAAAATAATTTTTAACAACTAAAAAAACGCAATTTTATACCAAAATGAACTAAAAAATATTAATAATCTTTAAAAGTAAAATATGTTTATATAGCAACGAGATAATTTCCTGTATCTAAATAAAACTTTAAAAAAAGAAAAGAGAACAATATTAATAAAATAATTTAAATTAATTAAGCAAAGAAATACTTTTAATGTAAAAAAGATGGGAGGGGGCTGAAAGTAATATTAACTGATATTTTAGGTAAAACAATGACAACTAATGTTATCAGACAAAATGATTTATTGTTATGCATTTAGGTGTATGTATAAGTTGCCTTAAATTTCTAATTAACTTAGACGCAAGCATTTCGCAATGCTGCAGAATCCTTGAAAAAACATAAATAGAGAGTATCTCACGTTTGAATACCTGAATCTTACCTTTCCAGGTATTTGGGGGTGATTTTTTACATTGGCACTATTTTTAACGAAATTTTTCCATAACTTGTTTAGCGTAATAACTTTGTGTTTAAAATTTAGTATGCGTTTTTTAGTGATTTTTGGCTACGTTCAGGAGTGAAGAGCGCCACCGCTGGCACTTCCTTTTTCTCTCGTATACAAAATTAAAAGAAAAAAAACTTTAGGACAAAGTCTACCTGAATAAATAATTATCATCAAAAATCTAATTGTTTGCATCTCTTTCTTTCAGGTAGAAAGCGCAGCACTTCGACTTTATTTTTGTTTTCGTTGCCAAAAGAAAAATAGCTGCTTAAACTTCGAAACTAAAAAATAAAAATGTCGCCTGTCTTTGACTTTTACTATGAAATCATTTCCGTTCTAAGTTTACATAATTTTGATTCAGTTTGATGAATTTTATGTGTAAAAGAACTGCTCTTTCGATTTTCATTAATAACTTTTTTCTATTTCTTGTAACCAAAATTTGAGCATATATTTAGAATCTTCACTATTTTCTCATTTTGTTTACACTAATTGTAATGTTTTTGTTTTTTAAGACAACATATGGCTTGAAATTCTCCCGCAGGCGTTAAAGCTTATTGTTTTTAGAATTGTTCAAGTTTGGCATTTTCAGTTGCGTTCCAAGCCCGAAGTCCTTTCATTTCTCATTAACTTAAACGCTCTCTAATTGCTGAGTTTAACTTTCTGGCTCACATCACAAAGTTTTATGTAAAAGTACTGCATATATAATTCTTTTAGAGATACTTTAAAACGCATTTGTCTTTGATATATCTAAAAATAAACATTAAAACGCCATAAATGTGAAAGTTCAGGAATCAGAAAAAGACAATAGGACTTCGACTTTTCGTAAACAAAACAATTTTTATATGAGTAATCGTTTACAAAATAGTTTTATATTCTTTTCATAGAAAATAAATCAAAAAGCAAGTAAATACATATAATTTCTCAAAGGCATTGACTTTTTAAGTCCTAAATTTCTTCCTACGCCTTCTTTTATTGTGGTTTTAACAGTTCAAGAAAGTTAAAAAAGCGGGTTTCGTCTGACAACGAAACGAAAATAGTTCTGTTGGAGACCAACAGATGGCGCTGTCGATTTCTAATACAGGATCATGCATGACAATAAATGATATAAAAAGGAGCAACGACAGCAGGTAATGGTAGTCAAAGCTTATATGCAAATCAAAATGCTGTCCATAGTTGAGAAAGCCCTCTTAGCTAACAGTATTATAAGAATTATGGAGAAATAAAAGCTATAGTGACATCGATGGCTTCTTTTTTAATCGTTCAGTTCAAACCGCATCTTTTTTATCTTTGTTCGTTTTTGAATTATTTCTTTTTCAATTGGTCCGGATTTTTGAATCACCCTGCAATTCACCATTTCATTTTGCCCGTTATTTTACTTTGCCCCACATTCCCCTGTATATTTGCATCCACAAGCGTGCAAATGTTTCGTTTGAAAATAATGTTCTTCTACCCCCAAAGCAAGCTTTTATAAGTTCTTTTGTTTCTATAATTTGTACGTTTTAAACATTATTGGTTAGACTTCAGCATTTAAGCCCCTCCCCCTTTTTTTGAGAAACTTGTGCTTCAAGTTTTGTTTATTTCCAGAATACTGTCTTGGCGCTTAGGATTCCAGTAAAAGCGTACTTTGTCTAGCTGAAAATTTGTAAGTTAGATGTTTCGTTTAATCATTGGTTTGTAAGGTTAAAAATAAAATTCAAACCGAGATGATTAAAAGTAGCACACGTATGCATTGAAGCAATTTTATTCTAAAATAGCGACTTTGATACAATTTGTGTACACATTATGTCATGGACTGAACTGTAAATAAATTTTTTACAACAACTGAATAGTAACAAGAAAATGTACAGATACTGAGAGTTAAAAACTTGCTTTTTATATACAGAAAGCTGCCACTTAGTCAGGCTTTAGTATTAGGCCTTGAGGATATGTACAGTTAGAAAATACACAACGTAATAATACAATAACAATAACATGCATGCATTAAACTCTCGCTTATTTTCAACTTTCGATAGTTTGACCTCCTTTTTTTTTATTTGAAGTCCGTTAAAAAGCATCATGTAGCATAACAATTACAATTTAAATATTTCTTTCAACATTACGGTTAAAAACACAGACTTATACAAGGTGTCTACAAATTAGCCAAGTTCACAATTTTGAAATATCCTGACAAAGAGTTTTTTATTATTTGAGCACCGCATATCTGCTTCAAAAAAATTTATTTTCGCCTTATTTATACGTTAGCTGCAAATATTAACATAAACTACAAAGTAAAAAACAATGTGGTACGTATATAATTCTCGGTTTAAAGATACGATTGTTTGAATTAGCTTTATGGGATCTATTGAAGATTCTTTACCTATTCAACAAATTATGCCTAAAATACACCGCCAGCTCAGTCATTCCAGCCGAGGGCTGTAGTTTAGTGCTTCTAAGCACTCATCAGCCCGGCATAGGAAGTGACTGAGCTTTAGGTGGGAAACATCTTAAGGAAGTCAAGAGTGCCAAACAAACTAATGTCTTCAAAGTTTTGTTTAAATTATAATTTAAAATTGCTTATACAGAACAGACAACATATAGACACACCTGGGAAATAAGTCTGTTTGCTGCCATATCTAGTTCATGCTTTCTTAAGAAATCGAATATAGTTCAAAAAAAGCTAGACCCTATTTCTTTACTTTAGAGTACCGAGTTTAGAGATTTAGGGGTTTTCCGAGAAATTGAAAGAAATTTATTCACACAGACAATATTTTTTTTTATTCTCCAAAGCACATCTCTTTCAATGAAATGAATCATTCCTTTGATTCTGAAACTTCTTAAAAAAAGGAACTTCTTCAACTATATCGTCGAATTAATCTTAATCTCAAATGATTCCCAAGTAGAATACACAAGCATAATCCTAACCTACATTAACTTTTGCAAATTTACATTTCATCGATGAACTCACAGTATTTTTTCAGTGAGCTGTGGAATAAATGAGCAAAGCAAACTGACGCTTGTAAAACCATTTTAGTACCTCGGGGAGCCAAAAACAAATGGTGCATGTTTGCACATGAACTCTTGTAAATGGATTTTTCAGTCTCGAAGTTTCTTGTTAAGCAATAGGTAGTCTAACTCCTTTACGATGACAATCGAAAGAAAAAAAATATATAAGGACTAACGAACTTGTTGATGGTTAAATATTATCAAGGTATTTCATTGTAGTATTATCTTATAAAACTGCATGTCATTTTTAAAATAATGTATTCGTTCAATATTTGTACATTTTAAACATCCGACTGTGAAATGATTCGTGATTTGTTGAATTTTTTCCATTATTACAGTTTTAAAGCTTTATGTCAATTAGTGACGTGATTTTTCTTATACTTTATGGTTAAAAAAGCAAGAAAAAGCTGCTTTCTACTATCTAAACAAAAAGTAGAAGCGATTTGTTTAAATTTTGAAAAGAAGAAAACAAATTATCTTGACGCTCAAAAATGTATTAGTCGGATATGTTAGTTGTAAAGATAACTGATATTATTATTTTTAAAGGATTTTTTTTATCTATAATTTTTATCATGCTTCATTATCACTATTAAAAAAAATCAATTTGATAAGCAAAATATTTTATTCTCATTTTGTTTCTATGCACGACTAAAAATCAAGAACTGCAAAAAAGAAAAAATATTTTAGAGTAGATATTGATATTTTTCTTTGAAAATTTAATTCAGGTGATCTCAAATGCTCTTACTTTGTTCTACAAAATACAACAGCAATAGTGAAAGGATGATAATAGTTTTAAAATTTCATTGAGAATGATACTTTAACTGAAATCCTTCTACGTAAAACAGAAGCTCCTTTCACTCCAAGACATATTGTATTTTGAGGTTCAGTCCCATGAAACTGAAATGAAATATTTAATCTGAATACGATTGCAAAAAAATAACATTTTTTTTTCAAAACCAAGCAGCGTGATTGCTGATACATTTGAAGAGTTCAGGGAAGGAAAGCGGAATATTGTGTGAGAATATCTAGATGTTGCTGAAGCATACTTGTAGAAGAGCCTGTTATATCTTGCTCAAAACCCTGTAAGTTTGCTGAATTATCAGTTCGAAATTTGGTGGTACGGGGAAGGGGGGGGGGGTCAGTCAAACATTCAAATGCGTTTTACTCTAAATTAGTACATACATATATATTTTTTTAATTTCGTGTTACGGTGTTTTTCCCATGTGTCCCTCAATTGTCTCATTGGCACTTAGTTTAAAACTCGCCATATTTGAAATTTCATAAAAACGCCATTGTATACCGCATTACCCCGCATTGTACCTTAATACCCCGGCATGCAGCAAATTTCGAGGGTCACCGGATTTTCAATAACACTTGCCTGGTCCTTTCCGGCATGCCGAAAATATCGTGGTTAGGAAAAAAAGAAGTAATACTATTAAAAATATATGTTAAGCCTAAAACTAAATATCAGTTCTATGCATATCTTATTAGTATTTAGAAAGAGTTAAATTTTGTAAAAAATATTTGTTAACAATGTCATTCGTTATTTCAACAAGATAAAATTATTGTTTAATAACGAACAAATTTATAAAAAATAAATTAAAACTAAGTAAGCAAACATTAAAGCAGTAAGTTACCGCCCCTAAACCAGTGCTAAAGAATGTACCATAGCTATTCAATGAATAAAAATTAAACTTAACTCCTCTAAAAGCAACATAAATTAATTTATTTGAAAAAAATATCAACAAGTCGCAGTAACGATGATTGCTTTTGAATTGATTACTTTATTGGCATATAATTAAATCCATAAACAATGACTCACCATAAATAACAAGCACAAAACATATGCAATACACATTTTTTTTAAACAGAAAGTTAATTAATTAATTTATTTATTTTTTCCTTTTTCGCTAACAGTTGTTTGCTTTCTGATTGGAACTGAATGGGTAAATTTGCTTTTGTTTTGTTCTAAAAAGAAACCTCGAAATATTCGGCATGCCGAAAATTCAAATTTCCTGGGATGCTGGTCAACCTCGCTTTTTTCCAGCATGCCAGATAATGCGGGGTAATACGGTATTTGTTTCACATACTTCAAAATCAGCTTTATTTTGTTGTGTTTACAATCAAATTTTTCATACCGTTATTTTTAGGACGTTAAAAAAAGAGGCAACATTTTAAAAAACGTAAATATTTTGTTTGCCCGTTAAACGTTATCTATGTTATTAAATAAAATTTTAGAAACGATGTACAAAAAAGTACATACCAGAAAAAAATTAGATTTAAAAATTACAACATGGGGTTCTCCAAAAATAACGTCACAACTTTTTCAACTTAATTAAACCCTATAAACTCTGCCTTGCTGTCACTAAGTGTCACAATTTACCTATCCCCATCACCCCCCCCCCCCTTGTCATTCCCCCTCGTAAACCAAAATTTTGAGCCCCACTTCTTGTCGAAACTCGTCCTCATCCTTGTCTGAACACGTGACTTCATTTGTGGATGCCCCCTCATAAAAAAGCATAAAAAGACGTCACACCATAAAGATAACAACGCTACACTATAAAACAATCAACAGTTATGCTAAGATAATCACTTGCGCCAGCTGAATGTAATAACATCGTTGGCGTTGAAGACGACATTTCACGGCCATAAGCTGCACATGCATACTAGTTACTGCTTGCCATGCATGAACCTTGCGCACATTTGGTAAAAGCATACTGATAATAAAATTGATTTGGCACATCATTATACAGCACATTGACCCGCAAAATACAAAGGCATTTGCTTTACATGCCTTTCGTAAAGCAAGACAACTAACCTATTCAATCCATGGCACTATAACTGGTACACCTAAAAAGCAGTTGTAGCTTTGCCATTTTTTCTTTAAATTCCTTGTTTGAAAGTTAAAGTTATGTCTAATATCTACATGCGTCTTGGTGTATGTTTTGTTACACACAATTTTCTGAAAATGCCTGTGATACATGATCTATGGAGCTAATCGGGAAAAAAAATACGAGGTGGGTTGACAGAAAAAATCGTTCAATGTTGTTTAAGTTTTTGAAATGGAAAAAATCTACCTGTTTTCTTTGTAGCAAAGAGTAGAATGCATGAATCGCAAGCACCGGTTTTTGGAATAGTTCCAGACGTGAGCAGTTCTTTACAACTGAAGACACCTTTAAATTTACTTTGAGATTAACTTTCTGATAAATGCATATCTACTCTTTTAGTTTTAGCTGCCGTTTAGAAGGAAGATCTGTCAAAGGAAATAGTTTTCCATTTGCTAATTAAGATATGACCAAGTCTTTGCTTTATCATAAGACTGTTTCAATTTCTGCGACGTCGCCTTTAGTTGTGGTGGTCTTGATGAAATGGGGACCGTATGAGTGTAAAGGATGAGTCTTGTAGCCTGGTGGTCCAGTTTCATTGGAAATGATGTAGTTCTTCGTTAGGTCTCTGGTTTGTAAAGGCTCTGTTGTGTTCAGGGACAGCCTATAAAAAAATTAAACAGTCAATATAAAAAAATATTTTCTTTTTTGAAAGTTTCCTCTTTTAAAATAAACATCTTGCTACCGTAAAGTGAGTCTACTTGAACCCATGAGATAAAACTGTTTGAAATCCGTCCTGGTCCTATACAACTCAATGTATAGACTTAAAAACTTTCTCCATGACAGGTAGCAATACTAGGTAGAGTCTGGAGAATGAAAAAAAGTTTCTGCTATTCCTATCCTTTTCTAATTGAGGTTATGATTGCAAGTTGTCTAAATAGTTGTTTTTTGTGTCTGCAAACTTTCACATGTAAGTTCGTGGAAACATCTGATATCATCAAAGTCAAGATAGTTTTATGTTTTCACTCTATTTCTTAATAAAATAACAGTGTTTTAAGGTTATAGCTATATAATTAACACATTAGCTAATATAAGTTAGTAAAAGTGCACTGGTTGCCTTAAAATGGGGCTTCTCGAACCCAGTTTTCAAATAGCCCCATATCACATTTCATCACTAAATTATGTTAAGTAAGGTTTGTAATCTTTTGAAGTAAAGGGGTTAGTTACTATTTATACCAGTTTTTCGCAGATCTGAGTATAAAAAAGGTACGAAAGCAAAACAGAACCCCTTGAATTAGGAAATAATGCGGATTATTAAGAGGAAAAAACAGTTATGTCCAGATTCAACTAATTCCCGGAGAAATGTCGTAGGGAATGGCATCAGCCTATTTTGACTTAAGTATATCAACTCTAAAAAAGAAATTAAAAGGTCATTCACAAAACAAACATGGGCATCTTATAAATGAGCAGGTATTAAATAATATCAGATGAACAAAAATCCATCCAAGCCATTAAATTGAGTGGTTTTCATTCTTTCAAATGTTTAAATAATGAGTATTTCAATTCGTTTTAGCTGTAGTTAAATCATGTTTCCATTTGTGAAATTATGTTTGAATAAAAAATACGTTTTTATGTATGCGTTGATTTCATGTTAATTTAAATAAATAATTTGCAATTTATATAAGTAGTTCACTTGCTAGAATGTACGTTTTGAGTTTTTTTCTCAAAATAATTGGTCCTTCTTGATATCACCACCTGTGTTACAGTTTATTCTATTGGATTTTCGGAGTGGGACTCTATTTTAAAAAATATAACAAAAATATGAAGAGTTAAATTTGTTGTTTAAAAAAGACTTTAGGTGGTAGCAGAACGTCTGAAAAGTGGTAAAAACAAGGCTATCAGTTCACATTATGGGTTTAAAAAAGCATTCAGTGTAAAAGTCGCAAAAAGTGTAAAATTTCGGATCCGAGTAGCCCCACTTTACCGGATCAAAATCATACGGTAACAACAAAGTTCTGTTTTTTTTTTTTTTTTTTTTTTTTTTTGTCAGTTTGAGAAAAATACATTTCTATTAAGTTTTTATTTTTAACGAACATTGTAATAAACCCTCGTTATCAACAACCTTTCGTCATTTAGGGTGCGAATTTTCATTTCTGAATAGGTTAAAACGTCTTGCTTTTCTAACAAAATATTCTGGCAATACAATTTTAGATATCAATCATGTTTTTAGTTGCTTGTCACTTAGCTATCATAATAAAACAAAATCTGATGATGCAATCTGTGATTATTAGGCAGAGGGGAGAGCCCACCGCAGTTCATTATTTGTTTCTAAAGTTTAATTTAAAACAGACGAGATGTCTTGCTTAATCCTTTTTCCAAATCAAGCCTTCCTTTCTACAATTGATGTAATATGCTCTCACGACCTTACACCACTTCCCTTTATTCCGATCACTAAGCGGCAACACACTTAAAAATTTGGCTGATATCAAATCTGCCACATTAAGAAAACTCCGAAAAGTCAAAGATTTTTTCCCATGCAACGCTCCGGAACATAACGGGTTAGTACTAGATGCCAAAGAATATATTGAATAGAATTTTTAAACCATGTCATAAATTTTCACCGGAAATGTTCACACAAATATTTTTAATAACTAAATTATGCTTATTAATTAGCTTAGAATGCGTTTTTCCGTAAAGAAAAATTATGAAATAATATACAACACTTGCTAAAACAAGGAAGTTGCCGCTACAAAATCACATCATGCCCATTGCTCCAAACGTTTTGCAAAGGAATAACACTGTAAAAAAATTCCGAACGTTACTGGTTATTTCCGTGGAACGTTTAGGGATTTCAGAGGTTTTCACCTATTTCCCCGCAAAATAAAGTATCTTCGCAAAAAAGTTTCCTGAATCGCTAAAAGTTGCACGAATGCAGACTTTTCACCTGTGTAAAATGTTTTTTGCTACCAGTTTAAAGGTTGACTGAGCGTGTTTATTAAGTGTATCGATTTTAGTTTAATTACGGCTCGTCTGGATTTGACTAAGCTCCCTATGGGAGCAAATAAGTCACTGGATAGCTTTGCGAGGCTGCAATTGTTCGCTTTGCTTTGGTCATGGTTGTGCTAATGCTCCTGGAGCTATCTTGGTTAACCACGAAGGTTCTAACCAAATACATAGAACCTATTCAATTTTTGTAGAAGTTTCACGACTAGTTTTAACAGGGAAGATTTCCCAGTATTTCAGGAAGGTTACTGACTTTTATCGGAGAACGTTCCTGGTTTTTGTAAGATATGTTACTTGTTGAAATTGGGCACATCAGCTGCCTATTATTTTCCAGGAAGGTTTCTGAATCATTTTTACAGTGAAGATACGATAAGCATTTGAGAAGTTTTAGGATGTTTTGCTTTAATGTTTCTTAGTAAAATCCAAAATGATCGCATCTACTCCGTTTTCTTCCCTATTGCTGGTGAAGGCACCGATCAATAAGGCACCAGAATCACGGTCGAATGGGGGTAGATTCGTTTAATACCGGATCCTGGGTTCACGGTTTAATCTCCCCTCTTCAAGACATGAACATTTCCGAATTGCTTATTCGATTTGCCGTCTATCATGAGTTGCCTGCTGGGGAATCGTACTTCCACCCATGTAGTGATCAAGGAAACGGAAGTCATAAATCATGTAGTTATAGCACATGCAACCTCAGCTAAACTATCTGGTCATTTTGGCTTTAATAATTAAGAAAAAGATAATAAATAACATAAAACTAAATATATAAGTTTAGCTAAAATAATAACTAGCTAAAAAATAAAAATTTGCAAGAAACCCCACACACTTGCTTAGAGGTTTCAAGGAATCCCCTTTTCACTGCAAGAGAAGAGAGCTTACAAGTAAATAGACATGTGTGCACTTTAACGTTGTATTTTTATCTTTTACTTTTCAGCTATTTTTTTTTTTTTTACTGATTTTCTTAATACGTCCAAAATAGATAATTTACAAAACTTGCAAAATTAAGACTTACTCTTGCTTTGCGGATATGATTGACACACTAGTCATGATGTTCCTCGCTGTTAGCTCTTTGATCTTTTCATTTGCTCGAATAAGGTCCAAGCGTGTTTGCCGCAAAGTGTTCTCGCATACTGGGTCCTTGCACTTAGGATGAGTGAACACGTCCATGGCTTCCATTGCAGTGCCTCGAAAGTTTAATGATTTACCCATACTCTGCAATAAAAATTAAATAAGTTCTTCATTTGATGATTTAAATATTTCAAACTTATATTTTATGGTAAAATTTTCTTGAAATTTTTAAAGCTTTCAATATCATGTCAATCTTTTAGACATGATGTTCGAGCAGCCAAGATTTCTGACATCAACGCTTGCTGTAAAAGCAAGTCAATCTATAAGGCGATAAGGGGCTTTCAGATAAGTAAAAATTGCTCAAACAAACGGTTTTTCATTCATTATATTTCTAAAAACTACACCTTTAGCTGAACCGTTAAAAAAAAAATAATTAAATCGGTGGAAAACTGGCGAAGTTATGACAATTTTTGTGGGAGCGATGCCCCTTTTTTTACTAAAAAATGCATATAAAAATTTATATAAAAAATTCATATAAAACGCATATAAAATGCATGAGTAAAAATGCATATTATGTTTTAATTTTTAATGCTAATACCAGTTAAAATGAATCATAAGACCTTATTTGTGGTGAATTTGTATTAAAAATTAAATTGTTTATTCAATAATGAAGTTTGTAACAGTAAAACAGAAAATGTTGATTTTCTCAAGACCTTATTTTCTACATAACTACAAAACTCAAATTGTTCCTTAAAACCGAACTGTTATTTAAATTTGCTGAAAATTTTTTTCCGAGTATTTAAGTGCTTTGTTAACATTTTGTTTTGAAGATTTTTCTGTTTGGTTAGTTTTGTGGAGTATATTTGCTATATTTCTTTGAAATATGAACATATTTTACCGAAAACATCTAGATTTTGGATTTTTTTTCCATTACTTATCTTTACGACACTATTTTGAAAAGGTAATTCCAGCATTCTATTTGCGTTGTTTTACGTATCATATTTAGCTAGCATTTTATAAGTTTGATGAAATTTCATTTGCATGGAGTAATATGACAAAAACGTTATAAAATCAAAATTTAAATTAAGAAAAAGTTAAATTTTGAAATAATTCAATGAAATTTTATATTTGAGTTGGTATTAGCATCATGTAACTATGCTGAAAATTTCAAAGAAACTTATTGAAAATTACTTAAAAAAAATTGAAATCCCCCATCACCCCAATAAATAAGATACAGAGAATATTTAATGCCCTTTCAGTTCTCCAATAACAAGATATGAACCTGGTTGAGATCGGACATCATGTATTGGACCTTATACCAGTCAACTAGTACTTTTGATATCAAGCCTGGCAATTTTGTGGTATCAAGAATTGAAGACTCTTTGTAAGGTACAGGTATACGAAATCATAGTTATGTTACGTTTTAGAAATTTTGTGGGCATTGGTATTGTTGTCCGTCGAAAAGTAATAATACAATCATAGTGGATTTATGGTTTAAAAATTTTATGTGCATTGATGTTGTCTGATGAAATGCAATACAGTAAACCTGGAAAGTTGACCACCTGTCTAAGTTGACCGCTTTTTTCAGGCATGGAATTAGCCCTTGTCATATAAATCAAACTCTATAAGTTGACCACCTGTTTAAGTTGACCACTAAAGTAGTGCACCGCGAGTGGTCAACTTACACAGGTTTCACTGTAATACATTATAGTTGATTAATGTTTTAGAAATTTTACGTGCATTGACATGATTGTCCGATGAAAATTAAGAATAATAGCTGCTTTATGTTTTAGAAATTTTATGTGCGTTGGCACCGTTGGCAGAAAATAAATAATACATCATAGTTGATTCATGTTTCAGAAATTGTATGTGCATTGATGTTGTTGTCTGACGAAAAGTAATAATACATCATTGTGGAATTATGTTTTTGACATGTTATGTGCATTGACGTTACATGATGAAATGTACAATACAAAAGCAAGATTTTTTTATATATCTGCAATTAAAAAATTCAATATTTTTAAAGAATTGTGCTGTACAAATTAATTGTTCTGCAAAAGCTATACGGTACTTACCAAACTTATAAGTGTAAGATATCCTCCTTTCTCTGTTTTTTCTAAATGTTTTTTAATGAATTTGAAATAGATATGCTCTGCTAACAGAACAAATATTGTGAACAGAACTCCGCAACCCAGCAGCAAAAATGCACTCATAAATTGATTCACGTCTAATGGCTTACTGACGTTTCGCTTCTTCGCTTTCGGTTTGCAAGCACCTTGAAGCCAAAATCTCTGCAGTCTTTCTAAGTCACCTGGAATAAACAAGTTTACATGTTTATAACAAAACTCTTAATTTCGTTTAAATGGCTGTTCTTATGCTGATGAGCTATCCCTTAAGATAGAAATCATCGTTCAACATTTATTATGATTCTGTTTTCTTGACTACAATTTTTTTTTCAAAACTATGTGTTGTGTTTACAGATTTTGTGCAAACTAGTTGAGTTTCAAATCCTCACGCACAGTGCTCTGGCTTAAAGAAATCAAGTAGGTTTTGGCATATTTAATAACATGCTTAGATTTTTATTCTTAATGTTATTTACTGCTGAAATGCAGTGAGAATTTGTGCTACCAGCATTTTCCAGAGTTCATTTAGACCGATTTTTATGAAACCTTATTAAAAATATTTAGCCGAGTCAGCTCTAAAATTGTTAGCTTAATATTTTTCGCTACTACAGGAAGTGGCATCTTAATCTCCCATGTTTGGAGAGGGCACTATGTGAGTTGAGGTGGGGATATGGTGCACTGTAAAAAGTTTCCGAAACGTTACTGAGTATTTCCGTGTAACGTTTCGGGATTTCAATGGTTTTTTATCTACTTCCTGAAAATATCAAGTATCATTGTCCAAAAGGTTTCCTGCATTGCTACACGTTTCAGGAATGCAGACTTATCTCTGCAGTAAAAAATATTTATAGCTCCCAGTTTGAAGATTAAATAAGAGTATTTATTAGGACTCGACCGATGCATCGGCGGCGCCGATGGTTCAACAATTTTGCCATCGGCATCGGCCGCCGATGCTAACTTGCAGGAAACATCGGCCCATCGGCCTTAAAATACATCGAAAAGCCGATGGAATTGGCCGATGTTTTTGAAAAAAAAAGGACCTTTGTTGTTTTACTTTTTAATACAAAGTAAAGGGAGTTATTGTTTTCATATAAAGTTGTTTACTTAAATTTCAATATGAATTTCTTATTCAGTCACACCTGAAAGAGTTTTTAATACTGCATTCAGGTACAGTCATAGAAAAAAAAACGAAACACTTTTAATTATTCAGCCATTATACATGCTAGAAAGAAAAGAAAGGTGTCATCCAACTTGTTTTAAAGTCTTCTTCAAAACTACGTAGGTTAAATTTTGATAAGGGACCATATACAAAGCAAAATGAACACCAACTCTTGATTTTCAAATAGGAACCCCCATTTTTTGCTACATAATTATGTTTAGACAGCAAAATACAGCCAGGGTACGAAATTTCACTGCATTCCGTGCAGTAGAACAGGAGTTATTAACAAAAAACGTTTTAGGGACCGTCACCACATTGAAAACGCTTCTTTCAAGGTCACGGCTTATCAAGTAACGGAATGTAAACAAAAAAAAAAAAAACTTTCATTTGATTTGAATTTTGACATCTTGAATTCGAATTATGTTTTTCGCAATCACGAGTGTGTGTATGTAGGCGTGTGTGTTTGTGTGTGGGGGGTATGTGTGTTTGTGTGCAGGGGGTATGTGTATGTGTGTGTAGGCATATGTGTTTGTGTCTGTGTGCAGGTATGAATGTGTGGGTAGTTGTGTGTATGTGTTTGTGTGTGTGTATGTGTGTGTAGTTGTGTATGTATGCGCGTGTGTGTAGGAAAGGGATGCTATAGGAACAGCATCGTGAGGAGTTGGTCGACGGTGATGGTATGGAGGTTGGCGGTGGGAAAATAAAATGATAGGACGCCAAAAACAGTCAAATAAAAGCAATAAGCAATCGTGATTGCTCAAAAAAAAAAAAAAATCGAGATTATCCAGCTCAATTCATGATTTATTAAAGTTCTCTTTTTTCCGTAATTCGATATTTTTGGCCGATAATGTTGCGCCACAAAGCTATTTACGGTCGCAATTTTTTTTTTTTTTGAAAAAAGGTTAAAATATTTACTGATTTTTGTCTATCTGGAATAACCTAAGAAAGACGGATGGGGTTTTTTTCTGGTCCATCGTATATATCGTTGCTTAATAAATCAAGTAATGACAAATTGAAAGTAATGGAACTTTTCCTTTTTCTAATATGAACCTATTGGATTGCTTATATAATCATTCAGCAAATTAACCTCATAAAAATGAAAATATCCAACTTATAACTAGAATCATGATGTGAATATATTTAATAAATGTATTGCACCTATGTTACAGGTTTATTTTCGAATGAATAGAAAGTCTTTGATGTAAAATGGAATTGCACGTTTTTAATTTCGCAAAACATTGAAAGAAGTTTGAGTCATCGCATACAAAAATATAAAAAATATACCGCACAACGTGGGAAGACGCAGCATTAAATGATTGGAGACTCGAGCGAAGCAAGGTTCATTTATTCCGTGAAAATTTGCTTTAAATACATAAAATGAACCGAAGTAATAATCCAAAAAATAAAAACAGGAGAATATAAATACCCGTTAGTGAGCAAACCGTTCATCCTCGAACTTCATTTGGGAAAAATTTGGTTATTTGACTTTACACAGTGGACAAACACAGTCATTGTTCTAGCGGCTTTTTTGTAATCAAAAAACGAGACTTTGTTTCAAATCCAAATTTGATGCGGAAGATCATAATGCGTGGTATTATTAAAAAAACATAACACAATTGGCGATTTTAGTTAAACATGTCAGGGGTCTTAAAAGCAATTTAGGAAAAGAATTTCCCAATGCTGCTTCTAGCAACGATATTCGAGATGGTCCAACCCGTAATTTAAAGAGCCAAAGTTATTTTAGCTTACACCAAGATGAACCAAAGTCATACGTCTTGTCATTTCTCTGGTTTTGTAACTTTGCAGTAGCAAACAAAGTTTAGCATTATAAGATTTTGTATTGCGAACCACATACTTGCAAACGAACATTTTCTACGGTGCCGCAAACCGTCAGGCGATTTTATCGAGCCTTAGGCTACAATTCCGTATTTGCTGTAGCTTTGGCAGACTGAAATCGGAACCAACTCGTGCTGGATGCAGAAGTCAGGTCATTGAAGCTGAGAGCACGAACAAACTGGTAGGTAAAGTAAATTTATCTGCTGTATATTTACGGCGTCTTACTGGTGAGATAAATTTTCTTCATCCACCAGTTCGTAGGCACTCTCAGCTTCAATGACATGACATCTGCTTCGTTGCACGGTTAAACCTAGTTCAGGGCTGTTATGACCTTTATTGGGACCAAAGAGCCATCTTCGAATGGGATAACCAAACCTCAATTTTATCGCAGTGAAGACGCGGGCCACATTCGAAGCTACTCTAAATGGCACGTTGCTTGCTTGAAGTATAAGATCAGAAAGCAGAATTAGAATTCCAGTGTCATAAAGTTGGAGCAAATATTCAGATATTGGATTCTGAAAAACATGCATTTCACATAAGACAGGCATTCAGTAGTTGATAACAATAATTTATTATAACTCTCTTTTTCGATATTTTTCTATGTTATTCGAAAAAGAAGAAAATAATTTGAAATTTTATCTTTGTCTTGCGAGATTAATTTTAATGTCAAATTACGGACAATGACACAGAAAGTAAGTAGAAAAATAGAATTTAAATTATAATTAAGAATAGACAAAAACTCAACTTAATCTAACACCCAAATTAATGTTTTGTTAAATCTTTGACGAAGTAAAAAAAAAAAAGTTCACAATTATCCAAAACTATTACTTTTGTGAAGAATACGGGCTCAAAGCACGCGGTCTACTACTGCGAATGTCATTTCCCCTCCTAGATCTTAACACATTGAAAATTATTCAAACACTTTACAAAAAAAAAAAAAAATAATAATAATAATAATAATGATTCCTAAAAACCAGCAAACTTATCTAAGAGCAAATATTACCTATTGACCCATCTGGATACTGTTAAAGAGGAAATTTCACGCTGTCAGCTATTTTTCGAGTGCTTTTTTCCGATTTGGACAAGGCAATAGTTTTTCCTTTTAGTAAATTATCTCAGGGGAAGAGCCATTAATTCTACACTGCCTATTGCAACATGACTAGCAAGACAATGAGGTTTTATTGTATGTTTCTATGAAAAAGTTGTGCATGTTAACTTTATTTTCTGAGTTATTGTTTTACAAAAGGCAATGGCTAAACGCAGAAAAAAAAAAACATAAGTATTTTTTAGTGTAGATTTTAATTTTAAAAGTTCTATAAAATATTCTTTTATTAGACAAATAAATAGTGTTTCGCATTGTCTACACATTGACGTTTGAACGATATCCACAAAAAATTGACGGTCGCAATATTGTGTTGTTCTTCTGCAAAGACAGCGAATACATTTATACATTTAAAAATTCATAGACGTAGCTCTAATGTAAAAAAAACCACGTTTTAATTGGTTTGCTTAATTTGTTAAACATTTATTTTTCTTTTTTTACGAAGAAACTAACTTTCATAATTTATGTTTTAAAAAAGTATACGGTCCCCTAAAAAGGGAAAAAATGAATTTTTAAGCATAGCGCAAAAACTACTGAATATTTTTAGCTCAAATTTTGGATTCCCTCATAAGAGCTCTTCTACATTGTTTCTCTGTTAAAATTTAATATGGTTTCAGATCATATTTTTTTCAAAAAATATTACAATAATTTATAAAAAAATTAAATTTACATTTTTGGTGTTGTAAATGATGTTTTTATAATTGGGTCGATTCATATTTTGATATAAAAAAGAAATCTTTGCTGTGTCTAATCTAGTTTTTTTGTTATGAGCAAAAATATCAAAATACGTTTTAACATTACGAGAGGAATTTTTCAAAACTCGATTCTGAAGTAACGGCTGGATCGAATTCAACAAAATTTTGTATACAAAGTTAAAAAAGGATGCTGATCACAAATATGTGATAAAAAAGGGGGGTTCTCATTGAAAAAATTGAAGTTGATGCTCGTTTTAATATGAAGACGACCCCTTAACAACAATTTTTTAACATAATTAGGTAGAACTTTTTATTCCAGAAGCAATAACACCTTACACGTGTCTCTAGTGTCAATAGTCTTTGAATACGATCGAGTGTTTCGTTTTTTTTTTTCTATGACTGTACCAAACAAGTTAATTATTGCGTTGTTTTTTGCGGCTGGATGTACGTGTGTATCTCTCATAAGTCTTAACCCGAAAATGGTAAGCTGTAGAAGGCTAAAATTTTGCATGTGGGGTGTGCGTACGTTCCAGTTGTGCACTTCCCTTTTTTGTTTTCGATCGGGTGTTCTAAAAAGCCTATTTACTCATCTTTTGTGGCTATTTATTACTTATTTCAATGGAAAACTAATATAGCGTCTCAGACTGACGATCATTTGGTGATATATTGCCGAATTGGAGATTATGGAAAAAAAATTGAGATGGCGAAACCGGTTCTGTTTCATTTTGTTAGATTCCCGTTGAACCGACGGTAATTTTTAATTTTTCGATATTTGTAATATGAATCACAGTAATGCATTCTTTTCTGTATCGCTTCGGCTGAATTAAAAGTTTGGGGCCCGTCGAAATGCATTTTGAGGCCCTATTTCTCTATCAAAGAAGTTGTGAAACATTTATCATAAGCGTTTTTGTAACTCTTACGGTGCTGCTATGGTTACGGGGCTTCTCGCGCAATTGCAACATTTGACATGTTTAAAATTCGCCACTGCACGTCAAAACAAACTCGGGTGCAAGTTTTAAAAGGGTTTTTCAGCTCAATGTTTATGATTGTTTTGAACTCTATTTTTTACGACTATTTTTTGTATTTCCGAGAACGCTTGCGTGCCCCTCATCCCGCTCCCTCAATTTCTGAAATTAAACTCTAGTTGTACTTCTTAGTTGCTTAAAACTAACACTATTCATAAAATTAGAGATATTTTTTTCAAGCTTTATCTATTGTTTAGGAAGAATTTAGAGCATTAATGTAAGAAATTGATTAAAGACGCTTTGAATGGTGACGTAATTCGGAAGTCAAAGGGAGTTTTGAATTTTTTCTTCGATAGTGCTGAAGTAGATTCAGAATCTCTCGAAGCGTTGGTGGTAGCGTTTCTGTACTAAAAAAATGAGGCCGAACTTGTGACCGAAGTTTAATGTTGTGAGTTACTCCAAAATCAGAGGGTGACCCTCCTAACCCACCCTCATCGTTTCAAGTATTTCTTAAATAATTAGCGATTATTTATTTTGGTCGAGAAATGTCATTTTGCGTATTTCTTATACTTGTTTTACCTATATTTCGTAATGCGCCATCTTCTTTGCATCAATAATAGCGATCGATTTTTTTTCTGTTGTAAGTAATTATTTTTATGTATTTATATAAAATCAATGAATGAGTTATTTTCGTTTTCATCATATTTTTAATAATATGTTATAGAAAAGTTTCATAGATTTTCAATTATGCAATTTTTTAAATTTCAGAAAATTATTGTTACTTTGAAAAGTTTAATTTGAACTTGTTTGTAGTGCTTCATGAAAGATTAAACAATCAATTTGTTCAATATTACGTGTGCAAACATCAGATCAAGTAGTATATGTATTCAGTTATTAACTTGGTGTAAATATTGAGATTGTTTATTGTAGCTGCGTTTTAAGAACCTCGCTCTTTTCATGACTATTTCTTTTTTCCGCATAATTTATGTCACTGTTTTGCTTTTATAAAAAATGCAAACTTTTCTATTCATAAATTTTAAATAAGTATAAAAATATTCCTATTATGATTTAACATTGTAATTTATCTGTTACCTTTTTTGTTTAATTTGATGACTAAAAAAAGTCTACGTGCAATCTTTCCACTTTAATTGTGTAATTTGTTGACGGTTTCATAGTTTTATTCTTATTTTTTTTGAATGATTAAACAACATAATTTAATGTTTTTTAACTATGTTTAATGTACTTAAATCCATACATTATTACAATATTAGTGAAATCTTAGTGTTCAATATATATGTTCAATTTAAAAAAAAACAAAAACAAATCAATTGGTTATCAAACAGTCTCTTTGTTTTTCTTCTTTTTTTTTTCTCTCTTGTTCTTTGTTTTCCATCGTACAGCAATCAAAAAAGGAGAAGCATAATTACACCCTATACAGATTGTACGTATTACGATCCAAAAGTTCGGGGGACAAGCTGTATAATATCTTACCCAGAATAGTTCACATTACCGAAGCACATTCACCTTCAAAAGGTCACCTTGAGGGACTATGTACTTCTCCTGTCAGTGTTCATATAACTTTTGGAAACACTCCTGGAAGCCATTTTTGCTAAGTTCTGTGATGCAGAAGAAAGCGGCGTCATTGATTTTTTTTGCTGGGAACAGGTAAAAGTCACACGGAGCTAAGTTTGACGAAACGTTATGTTATTTGTTTGTCATATCAGAGTATTGACCAATCGAACCGTGCATCCTCAACATGAAAGTCGCCTTCTTCCCCACGATGAAATTAAAGCAGCAGGGCTAGAGGCCTTACAGGAGGTTGCGATAAATTTCTTCCAGGAGTCCTTCTAAAAGTTATACGAACGTTGGCAGAAGAACATAGTCATTTAAGATGACCATTTTGTAGATACAGTGTCTCCCAAAAGTGTTCGTACACCTTGAAATTTTGTAGTAAAACCAAAATAACGCAAAACTGAATTTGAATATGAAGTTCAATTTTTTTTCACATCATTCCTATGCCATTCTAAATAAAACCCAGTAGTTTTTTTCAAAATATTGCCAGATTTTATTTTTGAAATTTGTCAAATAATTAAGAGACGGAGAAATAATGCGTCACAAAAGTCATCGTACACTCACATTTTTTCGAATAAATTCATGATTAAAACTATCATATGTCATTTTTTTATTATTTTTGCATTATGTTGACCCTTTAAAGTCATTTGGCTTTAATTTTTTGTTTATT
The DNA here is from genome assembly GCF_026930045.1 of Uloborus diversus. Taxonomy (NCBI): domain Eukaryota; kingdom Metazoa; phylum Arthropoda; class Arachnida; order Araneae; family Uloboridae; genus Uloborus; species Uloborus diversus. The sequence goes on from NC_072738.1 coordinate 20,860,677, forward strand.
TATTCCTTAATATTGTGCTTATTACTTTAAAATGACTGGTATTTGAAAAACACCACAAACACCATTTGAAATTTGAATTGTTTCCTCACAGTAGCGGTAAATTGGTTTGAAATGTCTCGAAATTAGGTAATTTATGTTATTTTATAGTGAAGTGCTTGATAAAATGCTTTAAAGACAAGAACTGGATCGAAAACACGGTAAGAAAAGGTCAACCGGCAAAGTAAACAATGCGTGATCGGAAAAAATTATGAAAAATACACATTTGAGTGCTGAAAAAATTTCTGCAGAATTGAACGAAATATTTTACGTTTAATTTTCACCTAAAATTGTTCGCCAAGTTCTCTGATTAGCTGGATTAAATGGGACCTCTTCCTGCAGAAATTTTTTTGTTCGTGCGAATAACAGTAAGCTTACGCTTTCTGTCGCAAAATCAATGATAAATAAGCTCAAAACGTTTTGGAACAACGTCTTACTTATAGATGAAAATAAATTCAACATTTTGGGTTAAATTGTTGTATAATTGTAAATAGAAGAAAAAAATTAGGAACTTAATCTGAAGAACTTAGTTGCATCAGTTAATCAGGACGGTGAAGTTGTTTGAGTGTGAGGGTGCATTACAGCATCAGGACTTGGAAATTTGGAATTTTTTGATTAAATAATGAATCATGCTGTTCATTTAAATATTTTAAAAAACAATTTTAAACTATTAGCCCAAAATTTGGTAATCGGAAACAACTTTGTTTTTTATCGAGATAATGATAAGAAGCACACGTTTGCGTTTGGTGCCTCAAAAATTGTCCTTAAGCTTAGAAATACCCCCTCAATCTCCAGATTTGAACTTAATGTAACATATTTAGAGATACCAGGGGGCTAGATTACGAAAATGCGGCTTTGAAACGAAAATAGAGTTAGAAACAGTAAGACTCAAACTTTGGTTGAACACTTACTCAGAAATTACGCAAAAAAAGAAAATTAAAAACAATGAAATCTATTCCCAGACGTTTAAAAGCTCTTGTTGATACTGCATGATGTTCTACTAAATAATAACTTTGTAAAAAGTTAGATTATTTTCTAATTTTTTGACATTTTTTCAAAGTGTACGAAGACTTTTGTGAGATAAAATTTCCGGCAATTTTTGGTTTTTGATTTTTTAAAAATTATGTTTTAATGTTTTATTAAAAATTTTCTTGTAGTTTTGTTAAATATAGACCATAGATCTTATAATAAAATACCTATTCCGAAATATTAATTCTAACCAATGGATAATGGCCTATTTCATTGAAAGTCGTAGGTGTACGAACACTTTTGGGAGCCACTGTAGATCTACTTCGGTAATGTGAATAATTCAGGGTAATATTTTTTAGGTACATATGAATGTACTCATAAAATAGAAATTTAGGTCGAAATCTGATTTTTTTTGTGTGATTACAATTCATTATTCGTAGAAAGGAAGTAAAGTGAATTGAATCAATGAGTTAGGTTCCACGGCACACAGATTCTGGGTTAAATATCGATTTATTTAGTTATATCTATGTACACAACAACTATTCACATATGTACACGTTGATACCATATACGGTGCTCAGTCTTTCACGGTTTTTGTAAATCCACCTTGGGGATCGGGCACTACTCTCCCGTTCGTAACAGTCCACCTTTACGACGGGCACAATCTCTCCCGTCTCTACAGTTCTCTTTCAGGATCACGGGCCCAACTCTCCCGCTCCTAAAGTTCAGTTCGGACCTCGCTTGGTCCCGTAGAAAAACCGGCAGCCTCCGCGACCGCAACTGTGTCGTTCTCTCTTCGGTCTTCTCCCCCTTCTCTCCGGTGGGTTCTATTTATAGGGGGTGCCTGACCTTCGGTCAACACGGAGGGCTAGGGGACGCACGTATGCAGTTTTTGGGTCTCGTAGCCCCTTCGCCCTGTCACTTACGCACCTTCTAGGTCACGTATGTCGTGCCGACCTAGTCCTAGCCTGACACAATGATCCTTTAAATCCCTGACAAACTTATAAATTTATTTCTGTTAGATTTTTTTTTGAGCAATCACGATTGCTTATTGTTCTCATTTGACTGTCCTTGACGTTACGCTGATTTTATTCCCTCCCCCCGACTCTGCAGCACTCCCACCCACCGTCCTCCGCAGGCGCGACTCCTCCGATCCTGAGCAATGTCCCCCGAAATCCGCTTCTCCTGGTCGGTGGCGTCCATGTCCTACACACGCTCATACACACACACACACACACACACACACACACGCTTATGTGCATACACAAGTCTATGCACACACAAGTCTACACATGCACAAGAACTTACACACGCAGAGAAACACACACGCCTACGTGCATGCACAGGTCAACGCACACATAAGCCTTAAAATACATGCGCGCCTACACACACACACACACCACTATACACACGTAACCGCCCAGGAGAATGGCAGGTTTGGGGGACAGGAGCAGTTTCTAGAAACAATAACTCCAATGAGTAGGGTCCTGTCGCAACTGGTGATTGCGAAAAACATAATTAAAAATATCAGAATTCAAATTATTTTTTTTTAACTTTTTTTTTTTGCCATCGGCCAACGGCATCGGCCATCGGCCATCGGTAATCGGCCATTTGAGGGAAACAATCGGCCATCTTTGAACAATCGGCCAACAATCGGCATCGGCCCATCGGCCAAAAAATGCCATCGGTCGAGCCCTAGTATTTATGAAGTGTGTCGACTTTGATTCAATTACGGCTCGTCCTGACTGCTAAAGTTTCCAAATAGAGTAAATAAGTCTTTGGATTACGTAGCTTTGCAAGAATTGCCAATTGTCAAGCAAGATGCTTGACACTTACTTGCCAAACTGCCATAGCTTTCGGTCATGATTGTAATACTCCTTATGAAGCTATTATATTATCCTGATTTCTCTGAAAGTCTATAGACGCAACTGGCTTTAAACGGGAAGATTTCTGGATTTTTCAGGATAAGTTCAAGAAAGTTACTAAATTTTAGCGGAAAACATTCCTGGTTTATGCGAGATATGGTACTGGCTGCAATTGGGCACATCAGCTGCCTATTATCTTCCAGGAACGTTTCTGAATCGTTTTTACAGTGTCGTGGAAGTGTATCAATGACAGCAATTACATGCTATGCACAGTATTAAAGCTTGAACGCGGAGAAATGGCGGATAACCTTGAAGCGGGAAATCATTTCTATGATTTGTAACACGTAGAATCATCCAGAAAGTGCCGAAAACCAGGAAAACGTTCCGCTAAAGTTCAGTAACCTTCCTGAAATTATCCTGGAAGCCTCCTGAAAAATCCAGAAATCTTTCCGTTTAAAGCCAGTCGTGTTTCTGAAAATTTAGAGCAAACATAAGAAGTAGAATATAGTAGCTCGGCATCTTCCTTTTATCAAGGAAGTTCCAAGAGCATTATCGGAAGCATGGCCAAAGCTTAACCTAAGGCTCCTATATAAAGGGAGCTGACTTATCCGACAATTTGGTTCCAAAATTATCGGGCGAAAAAAATAAACATTTGTACAAACGCCTCATTGCAGAAAACTGGTGTCCAAACTTTAGGTGTGTTGCCCGATTGATGTTTGATTATTTTATTCTGTGGATGAATACAATTTAATTAATACAAATTAAAAACAAATAAGGTATGAAAATGAGGTTTATTACCGTAAACATTTCCCGATACATTTTAGCTGAATTTGTAAACGAAGTTATCTTTCAAAATTTACCTAAAGTGACATTTTACTCAACTTATCATCAATTATTTTACGACTTAGCAACCAGCGAATATTATGACGTATTTATAAATACTAGAAACGAGGTTGGATCCAATTCTGTCTTGGAACCAAAATGTCGGATAAGTCAGCCTGTCTTTTTCAAGGGGCTCTAGCTTAACCAGAATTGCAATTACGTCACGAGAAATTTATTCGCCTGCAATTCTTGCAAAGCAACGTAGTTCGTACTGATTCACTCCCTTTGAGAGCTTAATTAGCATAGACGGGCCGTAACTGAACTAAAGCCGATAAACTTTATAAATACGCTCAGTTAATTTTAAAACTGGGAGCTAAAAATATTTTTCACAGCAGTGAAAAGTCTGCATTCGAGCTATTTGTAGCAATTACAGGAACCTTTCTGACAATGATACTTGGTTTTGCCAGGAAGTGTATAAAAACCATAAGAATCCCGAAACGTAAAACGGAATTACCCAGTAACGTTTCGGAATTTCTTCACAGTGTACAAAACAATAACAAACAATCTATTACAAAGGATACGAGTGATAATTCTGCTTCAAGCTCATCCGCCATCTCTCTGTGGTCCAGCTTTAGCGATAGCACGGCGTGATGAACATCGTCATGTGTTTCGGAGGAGTATTTTCACAAAAAAGAGACTTAGCAAGAACTTCGCGTACAGTTCTAATTTCGCAGAGAATTCCCCCAAGAAATTAAAAAAATATATCTCTGTGTGCTGGCCAACCTCAGATCGTTAAAACACTTAAGGAATGTAATGTAGAAAAAGTGTTCATACAGTAATCCCCAAAGCATTTAAGCCATAATCATGCTGCTTCCCAGTGATTTTCGGATAGGAATATGAGACAAATCATGCACAATAATCTTTAGAACGTAAATAGTGTTTCTCGCCAAAAAAGGTCATGTCGGCCAATTTCGAACCAATTAAGCTTGCTGAGTAGTATTCCAAGAACCGTCATTTTACGAATGAACTCCTCCACAACAATGAATGTAACACAAATAAAATTTAAAAAAAAAAATAAAAAAACAGCATTGGAGACAATCAAGTGTTTACAAAATAGTAGTTTTGAGTGAGTTACAGTAGATGTAAAAAAAATTGCATCACCCGGCGCCGCAAAGGAGATTAGTACCATTCCGACTGCATTCAACACACAGTCAAGCATCCCGTATCCCAGATGATTTGGGGATATATTTCTGATCAAGGGGATGGTGGGCTTCACTTTGTGCAAGGAACAGTAAACGCTCAGGTGTATATTGGCAGTTTAGAGGAGAAATTGCTTCCTACTATCCGGGATCACTTTACTTCAGTTCCAAACGTCATTTTCCAGGATGATTGTACTCCGTGCCATAGGGCAAAACTGCTAAGTAACAATTTAAAAACCTTTATCCTGCCATTAGACTTAAATTGACATGGGGTTAAGTTTTTTTTTCTCTAAACTCACACGCAGGTTCAGAAATGAAAAAATGAGCATGGGGTCAGCAGTTTGCCTTGGCCCGGAAACAGCCGCGATCTACGTAAACAATTATCGGATTCCTACTGCAGAATCCTTTGCAGAATTTCACATACATTCCTCGTTAATCGGCCGACCGAAACTTCTCACATAATCCCCTTATTGTGAAAATGCGAGGGCGATGCAATTTTTTTTTACCAGCACTGTAGTCTCAAATATCACAATACGCTCAAAACAATCATGAAGTGATGTTTGCTGTTTAGTTTTCGTTGTCTAAATCGATAGAACAAGTTAAAGTTCCAAACTTCTTCTTCGAAATTATGATGTTAATGATGTGTCACTATTGACTATTGATTTTATGTTTTTGCGCCATTTAGCACAAGTTCTGTAAGTTAACTTTGTGTGAGGTTCGTGTCAGGAAAGAGCGTTAACTTTAGACATCAAATTAATAGTTCGGTTTTCCAAACTTTTGAGTAGCGTCACTTTCGTAGCCGGGCGCGATATGGTGATCCTAACCTCGATGTGCCATTCCTATCACTGAAAAGGGCACGTATAATGCTACACTGTAAAAAAATTCCGACACGTTCCTGGGTATTTCCGTGCTACGTTTCGGGATTTTAATGCTTTTTATCCACTTCCTGGAAAAATCAAGTTTTACTGTCAAAAAGTTTCCTAAATTACTACAAGTTACACAAAAGCAGACTTTTCACTGTTTTGAAAAACATTTTTAGCTCCCAGTTTAAAGATTAATTGAGTGTGTTTATAAAGTGTATCGGCTTGAGTTCACTTACGGTCTGTCCATGCTAATTAAGCTCCCAAAGGGAGCAAATAAGAATGGACTACGTTGCTTTGCAACAAATGCAGGCGAGTAAAATTCTCGTTACTTACCAGCAATTTTGGCTTAGCTTTGGCCATGCTCTTGGAACTTCCTTGATTAATAAGGAAGATGCCGAGCTTATATATACCTTCCGAGATATTATATTATACCTTCTTATGTTTACTCGAGTTTTCCAGAGACACGACTGGCTCTTAACGGGAATGTTTCTGAATTTTTCAGGAGGCTTCCTGGTTCATATCAGGAAGGTTATTTACTTTCAGCGAAAAACGTTCCTGGATTTTGCAAGATATGTTACTGGCAGAAATTGGGCACATCAGCTGCCCATTATTTCCCAGGAACGTTCCTGAATCGTTTTTACAGTGTATGTATCCATAATATTTAAACCACCTTCTACTCAACAACACTCATGCAGCAACCTCTAACAAGTCAGAGGTTAATATGCTGCACATGATGCTTTCATGCATATGGGTAAAAACAAACAATAAATGAACGAATAAAAAAAATGTATTTTAAGAACTATTGAATGTTCTGTTTTTCTCCCTAATGAATCTTACACGTTATATCAGCCTAATAGCTCGCGTACAGGCATATAGAGTACAAATATTACGCAGAAAGTAGTAAAAAATATTCTTATCGCTGCTGGATTTATTTTTTAGCTCTGTGTGTTGTATTAATTTTATAACACGGAAAAAATCTTAACCGTAAAAAGAAGCATTTAATGTTTTAATTAACAACTTTCAAAAAAATTGTGACCAAGAAGAATATTAATCTTGTTTATGCACTTAGAAGAATTAAATTTAAGATTCCAGTAATAATCATGAAATAATCCTTACAACGTTGTCAGGAAGATAATCAAAATTGAATTAACTTTGATTAATTAAGCATATTTCAGATGGACTTAATTAACACTAATGAATCGTAAATATCAAAATTAACGCTTTAGCCTTGACATCGGTATAAATAAAGGAGATAAACGAATAAATTAAATAGCTCTAAGCTTTTATTTAGCAATAAAAACAGAAAACGATGATTCTAATTATGATATTGCTGTTTTCAAACTTTTAGGCTTAATTAATTTTTGCACCATTAACCCTTATTACAGTAGAAAGAAATATGGCTCGCGTTTCAGTAATTTTTGTAAAGTTGAATTTAATTACGTCGCTTACACTAAAATAAAGTCTAAACAAGTTAATGACTAAAAAAATTAACTACGAAGTTTTAAATTGTATGGATCAATTTCAGTTGATTTCTGTACGAACCGGGAAATAAACAGTTAGGAAAAGTTCTCATTTGCAATACATACTATGTTTATTCTTAAATAACAGTTTTTAGGATGTTAAAGGAGAAAAGAAAAACATATATTATATTAAGCTAGGAGGCTTCGTCTTCTACTCGCCAATCCCCTATCTATACCCACGATTTCTTAATTGAAGACTTCAGTGCTCTTACTCTTGGATGTCCTCACACTGTAAAAACGATTCAGAAACGTTCCTGGAAAATAATAGGCAGCTGATGTGCCCAATTTTTTCCAGTAACATATCTTGGAAAAATAAGGAACGTTTTCCGCTAAAAGTCAGTAACCTTTCTGAAATTAACCTTAAAACTTTCTGAATAAATGCGAAATATCCCCTGTTAAAGCCAGTCATGTCTCTAGAACCTTATCGCAAAATTAAGTAGGTTTAGTGTTCTTGATTAGAACCTTCCAGATTTACCAAGAAGGTTCCACAGAAATCAGAGCTACCACGGCCACAGCTATGCAAGAAGGAACCAGCCATATGTCTTGCAAAGCTGTAGACATCCATTGACTTTTTCGCTCATCATTAAGAGCTTATTCAATCTGGGCAGGCCTTAAGCAACCATAGGTCGATACACTTAATAAACACGGTCATTCAATTTTTAAACTGGTTGCTAAAAACATTTTCCACAACAGTGAAAAGTCTGCACGCGTGCAACTTGTAGCGATTCAGGAAAGTTTTTTGCGATGATACTTGTTTTTACGGGGAAATAGGTGAAAACGTGTGAAATCCCGAGACGTTCCACGAAAATAACCAGTAACGTTTCGGAATTTTTTTACAGTGCAGGACATCCTGCACTCTCTATCTCAATCTTCTAAATCTGGAGGGACCGTTGCCCTTTAAGGTTTAAAAGAGGGAAAAAGGCAGAAATCGGTTTTCCTGGATGCCTTGTGTCCAATGGTACAGTCATAGAAAAAAAAAAACGAAACACTTTTAATTATTCGGCCATTATACATGCTAGAAAGGAAAGAAAGGTGTCATCCGACTTGGTTTAAAGTCTTTTTTAAAACTACGTAGGTAAAATTTTGATAAAGGACCATATACAAATCAAAATGAGCACCAACTCTTGATTTTCAAATGGGAACCCATAATTTTTGTTACATAATTATGTTTAGACCGCATAATACAGCCATTATACGAAATTTCACTGTATTCCGTGCAGTAGAACAGGAGTTATTAACAAAAAACGTTTTAGGGACCGTCTCCACATCGAAAACGCTTCTTTCAAGGTCACGGCTTAAATGGAATGTAAACAAAGAAAAAATCGAGATTATGCAGCTCAATTCATGATTTTTTGAAGTTCTCTTCGATACTTTTTAGCCGATTATGTTGCGGCAAAAGTGATTTGCGGTCTTTTTTTTTTTTTTTTTTGAAAAAAAAAAGATAAAATATTTACTGATTTTTGTTTATCTGGATTAACATAAGAAAGATGTATGGGGTTTGGCTCGTCTATCGTATCGATCGTTGTTTAGTAAATCGAATAATGAAAAATTAAAAGTAATGGAACTTTTTGCCTTTTCTAATATGAACCTATTGGATTGCTTATATGAACATTCAGCAAATTAGTCTCATAGAAATTTAAATATCCAACCTTATACCTAGAAAGATGATGTGAATATGTTTGATAAATGTATTGCGTCTATGTTGCAGGTTTATTTTGGAATGAATAGAAAGTCTTTTGGTGTAAAATGGAATTGCGCGTTTCTAATTTCGCAGAACATCGGCAGAAGTTAGGGTCATCGCACACAAAAATATAAAAAAAATACCGCACTACGTGGGAAGACGCAGCATTAAATAGATTGGTGAGTTTAACGAAGCAAGGTCAATTTATTCCGTGAAAATTTGCTCCAAATACATAAAATGAAAGAAGTATCAATCTAAAAAATAAAACAGAAACAGGAGAATATAAATACCCGTTAATGAGCAAACCGTTCATACTCGAACTTTATTTGGGAAAAATTTGGTTGTTTGAATTAACACAGTGGACAAACACAGTAATTGTTCTAGCGGCTTTTTTGTAATCAAAAAAAGAGAATTTGTTTTAAATCCAAATTTGATGTGAAAGATCATAATGCGTGGTATTATTTAAAAAGCATAACACAATCGGCGGTTTTAGTTAAACATGTAATGGCTCATAAAAGCAATTTAGGAAAGTAATTTCCCAATGCTGTTTCTAGCAACGAGATTCGAGATGGTCCAACCCGTAATTTAAAAAAGGCAAAAGTAATTTTAGCTCAAACCAAGGTGAACCGAAATCTGACTTCTTGTCATTTCTCCGATTTTGTAAGATTGCTAACAAAACTTCGCATTATTTGATTTTGTTCTACGATCTATATACCTGCAAACTAATATTTTCTCTGGTATCAGGCTGGCGCACCTATAGCAATACTATACGCGGCATATCCGACAGGCGGGTTGATCTATCCAGAGGCTACAATTTCGTCCTCATGATAGATTTCTCAGACTAGAATCGGAACTAATTGTGTGGGATGCAGAAGTCACCTTACTGAAGCTGAGATTTTGAATAAACTGGTAGGTAAAGTAAATTTATCTGCTGTATGTTTACGGCATCTCACTGGTCATATAAATTTTCTTCATCCACCAGTTTTTAGGCACTCTTCGCTTCAATGACATGACACCTGCTTCATTGTTCGGTTAAAACTACTTCAGGGCTGTTGGGCTCATTATTAAGACCCACAGCAACCATCGAATGGGATTACCAAATCGTAATTGCATCGCAGTTAAGATGCGGGACGCATTCAGTCCGCGAAGCCGGTCCGTGGGGCCCCTTGTTTGCTTAAAGAGTAAGATCAGAAAGTAAAAATAGTTCCAGTGGCACAACGTTGGAGCCGAATATTCAGATATTGGATTCTGAAAAACATGCATATAATAAGATAGGCATCTATAATTGATAACAATAATTTATTATAACTTTCTTTCTTTGTCGTTATTTTTCCATGTTATTCAAAAAAGAAGAAAATAATTTGAAATTTTATCTTTGTCTGGCGGGAATGATTTTAATGTGAAATGCACGGACAATGACTGAGAAAGTAAATAGAAAAATAGTATTTAAATTATAATTAAGAATAGACAAAAACTCAACTTAATCTAACACCCAAATTAATGTTTTGTTAAATCTTTGACGCAGTCAAAAAAAAAAAAAGTTCACAATTAGCCACAACAATTACTTTGCATGCAGAATTCGGGCTCAAAACATGCGGCCCACTACTGCGACCGACATTTCCTTTCCTACATCTTATTAACACATTGAAAATTATTCAAACACTATACAAAAAAAAAAAAAAATAAATAAATAAATAAAATCCTGAAAACCAGTAAACTTATTTAAGAGCAAATATTACTTTTTCACCCATCTGGATACTGTTAAAGGAGAAACTTCCACACTGTCGGCTATTTTTCGAGTACTTTTTCCCGATTTAGGCAAGGCAATAATTTTTCCTTTTAGTAAATTATCACCGGAAAGAGCAAATAATTCTACACTGTCTATTGCAACTTGACTAGCAAGACAATGAGGTTTTGTTGTATGTTTCTGTAAAAAAGTTGTGCATGTTTATTTATTTATTTTTTGAGTTATTGTTTTAAAAAAAGCAATGGCTACCGCAAAAAAAAAAAAAAAAAAAAAAAAAAAAAAAAAAAAAAAAAAAAACAGAAGTATTTTAAGTGTAGCTTTTAATTTAAAAAGTTCTATAAAATATTCTTTTATTAGACGATGAAGTAGTGTTTCGCATTATTTACACATTGACGTCTGAACGATATCTACAAAAAACTGACGGTTGCAATATTGTGTTGTTCTTCTGCAGAGACAGCGAATAAATTTATGCATTTAAAAAATTCATAGACGAACTGTCGAAAATTCACGTTATAATTGGTTTGCTTATTTTGTTGAACAATTTTTTTCTTTTTTTACGAAGAAACCAACTTTCATAATTTCTGTTTTAAAAAAGTATACGGTCCCCTAAAGTAGGAAAAAATGAATTTTTTTGCATAGCGCAAAAACTACTGAATATTTGGAGCTCAAATTTTGGATTCCCACATAAAAGCTCTTCTAGATTGTTTTTCTGTTAAAATTTAATATGGTTTCAGATCATATTTTTTTCAAAAAATATTAAAATAATTCATAAAAAAACTAAAATTTCATTTTAGGTGTTGTAAATTATTTTTTTATTATTGGGTCGATTCATATTTTGATATAAAAAAACAATCTTTGCCGTGCCTAATGTAATTTTTGTGTTATGAGTAAAAATATTAAAATACGTTTTAACATTACGAGAGGAATTTTTCAAAACTTGATTCTGAAGTAACGGCTGGATCGAATTAAACAAAACTTTGTATACAAAGTTAAAAAAGAATGCTGATCACAAGTATGTGATAAAAAAAGGGGATTCTCATTGAAAAATTTAAAGTTGATGCTCGTTTTAATATGAAGACGACCCCTTAACAACAATTTTTTACCGTAATTATGTAGAACTTTTTATTCCTGAAACAATGACACCTTACACGTGTCTCTAGTGTCAATAGTCTTTGAATACGATCGAGTGTTTCGTTTTTTTTTCTATGACTGTACCAGTATTGACCCAATAGATGTGGACAGTCCGGTAGAGATAGGGTAACAGCCACACAGGCATAATCACACAGACACACACCAGAAACGGCTTGATTGTAAAATATTTCTTCTCTAATTCAGTAATTATTGGCTCTAGGTTAAAACGCAAGGAAAAAATGCATGTCAAAAACTTTTTTGCTATTATTTTTAAATATTATTGGCCATTATTATGACTAGTTAAAGAACATACCTACAAGGCAATGTAGTGAAATGTTGAGAAAAGTAAAGTGAAAGAGCGACGTGAAATGGTAAAATACTTAAGAGTTTGGCCGCACCACATATCTTATAATACTTTCTTCGTAAACATATAGCTCATTCCAGTCCAAAAAAAAGAAAAAGAAAAGAAAAAAGAAAGAAAAAAAGAAAAAAGTTCTGAATACAAGACCAAGGAAAATAATAACATAAGTCATTCTCTGAAATTTACACCCATTTTGTAACATTCTGTGGTTAATCAAAAGTAAGTTTTGTTATTACAAAACTATAAATTTATTGTAACTAACATTTTAAGTACCAATTGAGATCTACGGATGTATAGTGCCGTACACTTATTTAGAGAAAATTAGGCATGTTTGGATTTTGAACGTCTAATACAGTTTGCCAAGTGAAAAAAGATAGTAGAGATAAATGAAATATATTGGAGCAAAATAAAAAACATTAATTTATTCATTAAATCACTGACGTATTCATTCATTTACATTTATTCATTCATTAAATCACTTTTCTAGGCATTCAATCACTTATTTTCTTATTTATTCATTTTTTATTCACTCACATAGTTTTCTCATACATTAATTATTTAGTTTATTTATTCATTTACTGTTTCATTTTTATTCATTTATTGTTTCATATTTCATTCGGTTATTTATTCAATTGTTCGTTAAAAAAAATCTGTTCTACAATAAAATAAGAAATATTTTATTGGAAAAACATTTAGTGTTTCACGTTGCCTCACAGGAAATGATAAAAAAAAAAGTTCCTGCTTTTTGTTTTCGAAGGTAAAAGTTTAGAGCCAGAAATATAAAAAAAAATAATATTTCAATGCAAGATTTATTGTAAAATACTTTGTTCCTCCTTTATGGGCTAGAATTTTAACAAGAAGCTCCGTCTAGAACTAAACGAGCCTACTTTTCCGTATACCCATATCTACTTTCTAGTACCTGATCAATATTCTCAAAAATAGCTAAAATCGCAAATTGTTTCAAACATAATTTTTTAAATATTTTAACCTTATTTCTAGGAATGAAATGGGCCTCACTCACCTAAAAAGTTAGATGCGTAAAAAAAAAAATAAATAACTGAATAAACGAACAAATAAAATAGCAGCACCTTTTAAATAAAGCAGCTAGTACACTTTTTTCCATTAAAAAAATCTTTAACCACTTTCTTAACAAAAAATAATAATTAAATTAATAAGCTTTTTAAAATAAATACAGCATGTCAAAAAAAAATGTTTATTTCTCTCCTGTTGCCAAAAATAATTTTTTTAATGCACTTACCAAAATAAATAAAAACAATAAAATGTCAACTTAAAGAAATAATTTTCATTGTCAAAAAAAAAAAAGTCAGCGCATATCTTAATGTAGAAACATAAATGACGTCGAGTTTATCCGCCGACAACTGAATACCTAAATTAAAACTTTAGAGTGAAAATAAAAACAAGTCATATTAACAGTAATTATTTCACAATGGAGGCAGTGGAGTCGGAGTCGGAGTCAATCTCATTTTGGGATAAATTAGTCGGAGTCGAATATCAAAGAGTCAGAGTCAGTCATTTTTCCTCTGGGTATAAACTTTTGCCAAAGCTACGAAGTCAGAGTCGAAGTCGGGGAGTCGGAGTCCGACTAATTGTCGGACACAGGAGTCCGGAGTCAGGTGCCTCTACATTCTCGGAATCGGAGTCTGGAGTTTTTTCTCAAGAGCTATGCCCAACAAAATTTGTTTAAAGTAAATTCGGCTTCAAGTACGAAATTTACATTGACTTTCAGTTTCCCCGTAGGCGCTAATAATAAGGGATTCGAACTGTTCAAAATTGAACGGAAAATTGTTCAAATCAATAAGATATTTCATATACAAGTTTTTCATCAAAAACGTTTTTCCTACAAAGTTTGTTTGAAGCTAACTCGCCTTTAAGTTCGGAATTGCCTTGAATTTCCCCGTAGGAGCTAATGTTAAGTTTTTTTTTTTTTTGAACTGTTCAAAATTAAATAAAACACAGCTCAAATCAAAAAGTGAAATATAGGAATGAGGTGTCCTCGCTGAGATCTTTCGAACAAAAAAAAATGTTTGAATCGGACTATTCACTCAAAAGTTATTGGGGGGGGGGGGCAGACAGACCGACAGACATTTTTCCCCATCTCAATACCCTACTTTCCAATTTTTAATTTTTCGATATTTATGTAATTACTTTTTTTTCTGACATTTTTTTTTTGTTTTTTGTAATATTTTCAAGACGCATTAAGCCTTCTTTAATGCTTTTTTCTTCTTTCTCTGACTTTTACTAGGAAACTAGGCTAAAAATCAAGCAAATAGCAAATCAAGCAAAAATGTGCAGTTCACACCACATAATATAATAGTATCTGTAAAAATTTGTACTCACTAAAATATTTATCTAGCTCATATTATTCATACTTAAAAATATAGTATGTGATAACAGTACAGCACAAATGTAGTGCATACATAAAATCATCAATAATAACATCAATCACGGATTTACCTTTCCGGGGGAAAAAACAACCCTAAATCCCCTGACAAGTGTAGGTTGTGTAATACACATGATATTTTCATACATTTTATTAGTCCTTACCATTCTCTCTATACTGTATCATTTGTCTGTTAAACATGCTGAGATACTTGGACTTTTTAGGCAAAGCGAATCCATATCCAGTCATTGCATACCAACTGCCCACCGTTAATAATCGACATTCGTTGTCTTGTCCAGCTAGGTACTCTAACACTGTGGCGTCGTAGATGAAAGCATCGAGCTCTCTGCAAATAATCATAAATAAATAAGTAAATGAATAGATGAACAAGAAAATTATTGGTTTTATTAAAACTTCTGTCCATTTGCAACTTTCGTGTCAATACTTACAATCCGAAATATTTTGGTCCGCCTGGTACAAATGCAGCACACCTTGCTTTTGGTTGGAAATATATACATAATAGTTTTTGTTATTTTCCTTCTTTGCTCTTATAAACAATCGTTGATGAGTAAGTTTTTACCGATGTTACTCAATTTCCAAACTGGTTTGTACTCTGGTAGCACACGTATCGTTTAAACCTTTCGTAATCGTTTTCAGTTTATCAGCACCACTTTACCTACCGAACCATTTTAGAACGTTTATGAAACGTGTGCCAAATGGATTAAATTGACTGATAAGTGCAAATTTTTGTACTTTTTATGTTCCACAACCCCTCAGGTGAGTGAAGATTTCGCGTTTTGAAATGCACAAACAATTGTTTCTATATTTATGCACTACTTAACTGTTTTAAACCATTGGTTAAATATTATTTTCATTTCTCCCAGAAAGTAATGAAAAAATAGTACGATAAAAAAGTATTATGGTTTAACAAAATACTGCATTGTCTGGCTTTCACGAGAAAAGCTCCTGCCGTCAAGTCTGAGCCCATCCACTGCCATAGAAACGAACGTTAATTTTCTGCAAGGGCAGGAGGGCATTTTGGAGCCATTTCGAACATTTGTCTGTTCGCAGTCGTACGAGTTTTTCCAGCACTACGCTTTCCTTGGAAAAATAAGACGCGTCTCGTTGCTATAGCAGTAGACAAGCGCAGACATTTCGGCGGTGGCTTTTCTCGTTATGGTTTGACAGTACAGTATTGTATATTTATGAAATTAATGATCAGGGGGGAGTTTGGCATAATGCACAGTACTCTCTGTACAATATGCAGGAATACTAACCAAGCAAGCAATGTTAAAATGATACTTCGCTGAGCAGTATTAATAACTACTATTGCCTGTATAACTACTACTGATTGTATAACTACTACTGCCAACGTTTAAAATGCCCAATAAAATCCCTAAATGTGAATTCAAAACATTTTAGACACTTTGCATCTCTTCAGCATAAACTGGTAACATACGCAACAGCATATCCGTTAAACATTCCAGTATATGCTTCACGCAAAAAGTACTAGCAACTGTTTTCGTATCTATGCTACAAAAAGCTTCTTCTTGTCAATATTTCATAACGGTTTTTGACCTGTTTTCGATGCTTTTCAGGATATGTGATGCTTTTATCTTTGTTTTTTTAAGAGAAAAATTGACGTGTGAGGAGAATATGATATGCTATCGCTTTTAAAGTATGTATTCCTATCTGAAGAAAGGCCACTCCAGAGGTTTATTTAAGATTCAGGAGACAGAATCATTTTTTTCTTTGCATTCGATCTTCTCAGCAGTTTTTCCAAATTTTAGAGAGAAAAAAATGTATCGGGCTATATTTATTTTTCTGAATTGAGAAGAAAAGTGAAGTTAAAATGTTTTTTCCTCGAAGTTATATTTCTTCGTCCAAAAAAGAAGAAGAAAAAAAGATGTAGAGCGAAGGGAAAAAAGGATTCATAGCTAAAATAGTTGATCCTTCAATTTTTCGAAAGAGAAGTATTTGAGACATTAATGGAGTTCTGTACGAGTATGTTAGAATGTTTAGTGCATTTTTCTTCCTTGGTGAGAAAGGAGTTGCTCAACACGTAAACTAGAAAACACCAATAGTGACATTTCACCGTCATATGCCGAACAATAAGACTCTATAGTTTTCCAAATATTTTTTTATTATAGATCTCAATATTTTATTTAAACAGGAGTAAGAACATTTTTTTAAATCTTTACATTTAGTAAAAAGATACTCCTGACACATTTTTTTAATTAATAAATTTGTTGCTTAAAATTTAATTTCTTTGCACGTGTCACGTACGGGACATCCAAAGTCATTTTCTTGCAGCTTACTGTATGAAAAAGTTAATATGCATGGTCTATTCACTTAGTAATAACAAAACAAGTTGTAAGTTTTGAAAACTAAGGTTCTAATGAACAGAAATCCTATATCATTTTCTGCGAAATAATAATTTTAGTCGTTGGAAAAAAAAAGAAAAATGTGTAGGGTCAGTCCAGAAACAAATAGCTACTTTTTCCATACGTCACGGTTCATATATTACATTAAAACGTAATAATGTTAATGAGGCAATGACCCGATATTTTTCTTAAGAAACCACACTTATATTTGTGACTTTTCAGCAAAAATAATGGAATATATGATGTAACATTTTAAATTTTTAGTTCTCTAAAATATGTTTTTAACGTCAAGATGTATGATTTAACATTAGTTTATATAAAATTACCTACTTTAAAATAACATTAACTATGTTTCTTATGATGATGAAATTTGTCTGTAATCAAAAAGTGAAAAATAAAGTGATTTTCCTGTTTTGTTAACACGTGCCAATCACTGGATCACAAGGTGTCATATTTGTGACTTTTCAGCAAAAATAATGGAATATATGAATATCAGGACTGTCACTGGAATATCAGGTGATAATTACTGGTGATTTTGGTAACTTTTTACACATATAGTTTTATAAAAATATCCATTCAAATATTTTTGCTTTTAGTGAACTGAACATATGCACAGATGTGCATCCTTTGTTACAAAAATATTTACAAGTAAATGTTTCTTTTCTAAGAAATGAAAACAGATGTAAGTTTAAGGACATACTCCTAAAGTACCAATTACTGGGGTTGTTATCCCAGTTATTTATAATTTATTTTGTGTTAATTTCATTTTTCACATCAACTAATTTGATCTCAACTGCGAAAGAGCGTCTGGATTGGCAATGCCTAGATTGGCAAGTGGATATACGAAGAGTCACTCATTCTTTGAGGGCAGAAAAACTTTTGCGGTCTGCTACAAGTAGATGGTTCAGCAGACATCAGCCGAACACATCCTGGACTGCTCGGGTCTTACCAGTGAAGATTTATATGCCTCCCCCTTGTTTTCCATGATTTTATAAGGGTCAACGACTTGTTGGATCTAGTCTGACTCCGTCAGACATCCAAAAACAACAACATAAACTAAAGAAAACAACATGAATTTTGCCGCCATTATACTAGATGGATATAGCTAATGCGATTTCATTACGTCTTCGGATTTAGCTAATTAGTAATTAGCTATATGTTTCCTGTTTCCGCAGATGTATGTTCTCATTCATATTCGTGGAAATGGATTGATTAACTTTTGATTGCAGAGCAGGCTCTATATAAATTGATGGTCATTCTTTCGAAAACACTTAAACTTTACAAAGTTCAAAGGTACGTCTTCGTTTTGAAATGTTTACATATCAAATCGTCACCAAGATTATTGCCATTAGAATTACTCAAGCGGTTCGTCAAGTTTGGCAAATAGAACTCTTAAGTGAAAGAGTTCATATGTGTATACCCACCGAATATAAAGCTGCAGGACCAACCTCTTACTTATAGGACCACACAAAAGTGCAAAATGAAATTCAAATTACAAGGTAAGTTTAAGAACATAAGATTTAGTTACAAACACTTTTCCAATTTTCTCGGATCCACAGAAGTCAAAGAATGCAAAAAGTATATTTTTTCCCCACAATTATTCGAACGGAAGTATAAATAAAAAATGATTTGTTTTTCAAACGGTGCATTTTGTTCTGTACATAAATTACTTTAATTCTTTGCTATTTCTGTGAGAGGTGTTATCTCCTACTTAAATCCATTCTCTGATCGAACAAAAAAAATCTAAAATGTTTTAAAATATCTTAAAGAACACTTACATAGATCAATACTTCTTCCGAAGAAACATCTGGCGAAGAATTTCATTTTAATGTCGATCAATTATCCTAAAAGTAATTACGCTTTCTAGCAGGACAAAGGACTAAACGCAACAAGTTATTAAATGTGCTTAAGGACTTGACGTCAAAAAATTTTCACAACATGTATTCTAAGTTTGACTTTAAACAAACAACAGAAAAAGTTATTCTCTGTACAAAAACGAAATCAATTTTAATTCAGTTTTACTAAATAAGGGATATTTTTAATGCTTACGAAAAGATTCTGCACTTTTACTCTGAAAAGTTTAATTAATTAAAACTTAATTAGGTTATTAAGAGGTAAACCTTATAAAGAGGTAAAACTTACTAAGAGGTTCTAAATTAGACGTATTGCTAAAATAATATGCTGTTATTGTGTTCCAATAGGTAAATTGTAGGGGGAAAATAATAAATCTATAATTAAATAATGGGTATATTTTAGAAAATAAATGAACACATAGAGTTGTCTTAAAGAAAATAACTTGAAAATCGTCTGCACACCTGTTTCTTTCTGATAAAAAAATTAATTACTCCTCCTTTCGTTCCCGTCGTCAAGAATAACCCTGCACAATTGCTGTTTCAGAGCAAATACCAAGGCTGCGGAGTCAGAGTTGTAGTCGTACAGTCGGAAAATGATGGATATTTTGGACAGGAGTCGGAATCGAAATTGCGAGTGGAAGGCTTAAAGATTCTAAGAGTCATTGTCGGTCATTTTCTCTTCAAGTCTCAATTTCTATTAAGCCAGCGGATTTAGTGTCCGACTGATTTAAAGTTACAGGAGTCGGAGTAAAAGGCACGGAGAATATAGGATTTGAAATCAGGACTCGACCCTTTTCCCCCCGACTTCGCAGCTCAGTCAAAAAAAAAAAAAAAAAAAAAAATGCGCTTTGAATTCATCTCCTTTTGATTGAGTCATATTTATCTCTGACTTGCGTCAATGCTAAGTCAATTTTAAATCTACAAAATAAGGTATGTTTAGATTTTTATTAACAACTTTTTATTTTTTTATATTTCTGAAAGCCAAAAATAGAGATTACATTCAGGATCTGCCCATTTTTTGGCGGAAAAAAAAATACTTTTACGTGTTGTCATTAGTGTTAAAAATTCTGAAATGTTCAAAAACTACTCTTAAATCAACTAAAATGAGCTTTGCATCGTTCCTTCATCAAAAGCATTTTCCGACAAAGTTTTTTTGAAGCAAATTGGTCTTCCTGTTTCGCAACTCTATTGGCTTTAAAATTACCGGTAGTTGCTAATGTTAAGTTATTTTTAACGGTTTAAAATTGAACAGTTAAAAAACTTGAACACATTATAATTTGTTAAAATCAAAAAGTGAAATACGAGAATGGGAAGTCCTCGTCGAGATCATTCGAACAAAAAAAAAAAAAAGTTATTTAGCATCGAACTATTTACTCAAACGTTATTGGGGGAGGGCAGACAGACACACTTTTCCCCCCAAGTCAAAACTCTAATTTATGATTTTAATGTTTAGATATTTTCTTAATGATTTTATTTATTTTAGACTGGTTTTATTTTATTTTTAGTCCTTAGCAACGGTCGGAAGGAATATGGTTCGCATAAAGAAAAGTGCATTAAATGATTGGCAATCTTTAGTGACCAAACGATTTCTCTTAAGGAAATTCGTAGAAAGTCAGCTTTAGTTATGTTATTGCACATATACTTAAAAAAGCTGATTTTTAAGAGGTGTCATTACATATTTCCTCATTTCTTTTCGTTCTCCTTTATTTCTTTATTAATTACTTTTTTATTGAGAATTAAGTCATCACGAATGAAACAAGTGTAAATAAAATGAATTAGAAGTAAATTGATTCATTCAAAGCTACAAATATATGATCTTTAAACCAGAAATTTATTTATATGTAGAGTGTTTCCACCTTTTGTAGCTGAAATGCGTCACAAAAAGGCAGTTACTGCATGTTCTTCATAACATGCAATGATACAAGAATATAAGATATTTGATGACTTTGTATGTTTTTATTGATGCAGATAATGAATTCGTTAAAGTGGAGCTGCCCAAAAGGAACTCAACATTTTTTAGAGAGCGGAGGAATGCCTTATACGTACCATGTTTCTCTTTATATTCTAAGTTCAATACATGTCTGCTAAATTCGGATTCTCCGTTAACCCTAGTTAAATTCGTCACTAGCAGAAAAACATTCAAATTATTGTTCCTTCGGTTTAAAAAAAAAAATTGGTTATTAAAGCAGTATACACATTATTTTCTCCAAGTAAAAAAAAAGGGCAATCATACATAAATGAAGGGCAACTTACCCTTTCTTTACTGCCGCTATTCCTTCCAGAACAG
The DNA here is from genome assembly GCF_026930045.1 of Uloborus diversus. NCBI lineage: Eukaryota > Metazoa > Arthropoda > Arachnida > Araneae > Uloboridae > Uloborus > Uloborus diversus. The sequence continues at coordinate 20,881,796 of NC_072738.1, forward strand.
TTGATCTGTTGTACTTCCTCATCCACGAATAGAGATGTGGTTTATTTTTCTTCAAAATCGCCTGCGTATTACCATCAGGGATGGTTCCATACCGAAATGGTGGTTCAACAATATGGGGGTTTTGAAGCTAACAGACATAAATAGAATTTAGTGCATATACATTTGTGAGCCACTAACAAATTTACTTCGCAGTAATACAAACAGATCTCAACTTTTGATTACAAACGTAGAACAAATTAAACAGTTAAAAATATCTGTTTTATTGGATTTCTGTTTAGTGCAACTGTTGTTTAATGAAGTTTCATCGTAGTACATTAAAAACTTACATTGACGTCACTAATGTGTCAATTTTTTGAGCAATTACGATTGCTTATTGTTCTCACTTCACCATCTTTGACGTTTGGTTCCTTTTTCAGCTCGGACCAAGGGCCTCTGCAGCACCACCGCCCACCGGCGCGGCTCCTCTCCGGGATCCGGCGGTGGCGTCCCTGTCCTACACACGCACACTCACACACATACACGCACTCATACCTACGTGAATACACACAAGCCTACACACACACGCACACGACTATACAGATGTAACCGCCCAGGAGAAGGGGCAGGTTTGGGGGGACAGGAGCCGTTTCTAGAAACAATAACCTCAATGAGTAGGGTACTGTCGCAACTCGTGAACGCAAAACGCATAATTTAAATTCAAAATTTCAAAATTCAAATTGATTAATTTTTTTATTTTTATTTTTTGTTAAGAAAATGGTTTTAATCATCAAACATAAAGTACTTAAACGTTGTTTACTAAGTTCATTTAGTATGTCAACAATATTAAAACATGTTATGCGTTTGTTCAAGGCAACGCATCCCCTTTTCAAACTGGAAAATTAATTACAAAACACCTCTCACGTTAATTAAGATAATAAACAAAAATAATAATTAATGGAATCAGTTTATCTGCAGTGCGGTCCATTCATAGAAAGATACAATACCCATTATAGGTATTTCATAGTAATATGTTATGTACTTCTCAGTTAGTTTCATGGTAATGTATCTTAATCGATTCAGACGATCTTCCCCTGAGCAATATTTTAACGTATGTTTAATATCTTAGTTAATGCACTGACAGAATTCCATTTGCCTGGAAGCAGTTTAAACGTAAAGTTAGATATAACTATGAAAATAAAATAATGTTTCGAGATCTTTTAATACTCCTGCAATTTAGATTCGTGATTTTTGTTTTACAGTTTTTTTTTCGATCCTTTTAGAAGAGGAACAATTGTCACCCATAGTTGTAAACTGTCAGAATTTTGAAGATAAATATAATGGAAAAGGAGCAAGGTAAAGGGAAAAGTCAGCTAATAGAGATGAAGTACTTACCCTTTTGTCATCAATGCCCGTCAAGTCGTAGTATTCTTCTCTAGTTATCATAAAGGCCGCCAAATTGGCAGTGTAGATGGCGAGAAACACAACAGCAAACATTGCCCAAACACTAGACATAAAGCGGGCAGTGTATCCTCGGGGACAATCTACGTTTACTGCAGCTCCAAATAATACAGCCCACACCAGCCAATAGGTACGAAATAAGGAAAATTTATGCTCTGTGAAAAGAAAAAAATAAAAGCTTTTTTTAATTGCAAATTTTGCTTACTTTGTATCTAATATTAGCTTAAAGCTGATACCGGTATGACATACCTGATTATGTGTACCAACAACTCTATATGCACTGTAAAAACGATTCAGAAACGTTCCTGGAAAATAATGGGCAGCTGATGTGCCCAATTTCTACCAGTAGCATATCCTGCAAAAACCAGGAACATTTTCCGCTAAAATTCAGTAACCTTCCTGAAATTACCCTGGAAGCCTCCTGAAAATTCAGAAATCTTTCCGTTTAAAGCCAGTCGTGTTTCTGAAAATTTAGAGTAAACATAAAAAGGTATAATATAGTAGCTTGGCATCTTCCTTTTTGACAATGATACTTGATTTTTCCAGGAAATGGATAAAAACCATTAGAAACCCGAAATGTAACACGTTTATTACCCAGTAACGTTTCTGAATTTTTTTACAGTGAAACGAGGAAAATTTTACCTCGGTAAAAAAAATAAAAGTTTTGTAAGTCTAAACTGCATTCATTTTGTATCTGATATTGGTAAAAACTCTAAACATTATATGTCAGATCTTATTGCTCAAAACGTATAAGAGAAAAGTTTATTATTTTTACTCTTTTACTTATTAAAAAAATATATTGCTATACATATATTAATTAAAAATTGACACATATATGTTCGTACTGAACCGGATATGCTATATGTCTTCTGTTTGTTGATCTGTATTACCGATTTGTCACTTGACTGAACCAAATTGTAACAATGTTTTCTGAATTGTTGAAGCGCTTGAAAAAATGCCAATGCAATTAAATTTTACGATCATATTATCCACAAATAATAATAATAACAACAATAATAAAAGTAATTAAAAGAAATTTCTAAAAAACCGTTGTTTTCAGTGCGTGATTTTGAATAATTAAGTATTGTAAAGTAAGTTTTACTTTAGTATATAATATAATTTACTACGAGTAAAATAACTTAGTAAAATGAAAAAAAAATGTGCAAATACATTTTAGAAAATTTCATTATTTTCCTTTCATTTAGCAAGCATTATTTTAAGTATTACGTTTTAAAACTATTTCAAAATTTCAGCGTAGGGAATATTTCATGTAAAATAAAGTAGAAGAAATTCATTTATCACTTTCTGTCAAGTTTCATAGCAAAATCGAAAACAGATTCGAGCTTCGATCCAAAAATTTTCAAGTTCTCTTTTGCATCAAATGATAAACCCTTTAAAATTCCAGTTGCATGGAAAAAAATCTGAATAAATGGTTCGCTGGAAATAATGAATGTGCAAGTTGGAGAGAAGATGTCAAAAAATTTTCGGGATAAAAGTGTTGAGAAAACTGCAGCGTATAGCGCAAGAATAAATTGGATGGGCGAAGTGGATAAAAAAATATTTTAAATACTGAATTAAATTGGAAAAATATTTAATGCTGAGCATAGTTAGGAAGAAATAATAGAAGATAATTTCTTCCAAATTATCTTCTGCAATTTTAAAAGATTTTTTTGTCTTTACAAAATAATGTGCTAATTATTGCGTGAAATTAAAAGGAGATGCTGTAATTTATTCCGGTGTATCAGCGTCTATGGTAAATACCAAAAGATATTTGTAGAAATTAATCACTTTTCAGTAACAACGAAAATTGAGGAATAAAGCTTGACTACAGAGGCGGAAGACCTAGAATTCAAAAACATCATTTGTATAATTTGCAATATGTTGCTTGTGTAGCAGTAAGTTACCGCCCCTAATCCAAGGCTAAAATATTATTTTGTAATTGATACGATTTTTGAGATCAAGCCTGTAGTCATTTTGTAGTGTCATTTTGTAGTTCGGAGAATTTTTACATGATATTCAACTTCCCGCTAGACACTATACAGTTGCAAAGTCAGAATTTACAATGGGGGGGGGGGGAGGGAGATCTCGCTCATAACGTTCCTTATATAGATAGATAAATTATTTATTATTTATATTAGAATGGGCATTGTGGGTTAAAAAAACGAAGTTTCTGGAGGGTTGACCCTCAAAACGGCCCACGCGGTGCCCCTTGGAGTCATTTCTTTCATAAACAACATTTTGATTTTTCATAGCCTACATACTTTTAGCAAATATTGCACCAATATTAACAAAATCTTAATAAGGTAAGGATTAAAATATCAAGAAAAGGGGAAATTATATATAAATCTAAAGGTAGTAGCTTTTTCAACTACATTTTTCTCAGTGTAAAATGTCATAAACTCTTTTTTTTTTAAACTATTTTTAAAGTAAATTTTTACAAATACTTTGAATTCTGTAATTGCAAAATTATTTTCGCAATCGCGAACCACCGACGACAGATTATATCGGAGTTCGCGAGTTACCAACTGAAAAACGATCGGATGTTATTCAGTATGCCCACTAAAGTCCCTCGTAACCCTCTTAATTTCGGAACGGTTGATACTAATTTATAAACGTGGTATCTGGGTATAGTAAATCGGATGATTCGCTACCGAATGAGACCACTCACAGAGCCCCTGGTCGGAGCGCAGTTTGCTTTCGTGCCTCGAAAACGCAACGAGGTAGAGGAAAAAAGTGAACTACAAAGTTACAGAGCGTTACCGATTTAGAACAGAATGAAACCTCATTGACATGGATGTAAAAAATTAAACGGTTAAAAGATGTGTTTGTATTTTCGTTATTGCCTTCTATACTCCGAGGCGAACAAAGTGAAATTTAAATGCGGTTCCAAATGTGCATTGAATCCGCCGGTGAGAAGATTGAACAATTTAAATAAAGGTATACTGTATGCGTATTGTTATAAATAATTGCTTTCTTCTTTCTTTCATCGTTAGTCATCTTCGCAAAGTAGAGAATTACGAAAACTCAAACGCTCATTTTAACCGTTCTATTTTCACACCCATGTCAATAAGTTGTCTTTCGATACTAAATCGATAACGTTCTACAAATTTGTAACTCACTTGTTTCACTATATCTCGTAGTCTTTTCGAGATACGAAAGCTAACTCCGCAGTTTTCCAACGATGGCGTTGTGAACGGTCTTATTCGGGAGCGCAAATCTAATTTACTATATCTAAACTCCACGTTCCGAAATTAAGAGGGACTTTAAGTGGGCGTAATGCATTCTCAACTACCAAAATGTGTCGGATTCCTAGCGTTTTTCTTACTTTCGTATTAAAAGTATTAGGATTGTGTGAATTATTGTTCGAGGAATTTTAAATTTATGAATAAAACGCCATTAGACTGATTATAACATTATAAGTCTTCATTAAAATTCAAAATAAAAACACAAATGTATCTTTATTTATCATCTGTCTGCTACAAACAAAATTTGGCAATAAGTATTAAGGAATCCAATACGTTTTAAGTCACGAAAAAAAAACTTTTCTGTGATCCTTTGTTTCATGGAGATAATCAAAAATTACTGAAAAAAAATGATTTTTTTTAAATTAAAACTTAGCAAACCATTTAACAAAGAAATTAAAATAATTGAGTTTTATGAAATATATACAGCAAACATCGAAACCTGAAAGCACATTTAAAAGCTCTCTCGACCGAAAATCGGTGGTTTTTACTTTTTTTTACACAATACAAGAATTATTGCAATAGCGAATAATTTTTTTGCTCACATTTCGGCTTAAGTTTAAACCACTAATGTGATAATAGCTAATGAAACTAATTTAAATTTAACATTTCTTAGAGAAACAGTTCACTTAATTTTTATCAGCTTACAGAACTATAGTTGTAATAGCCCCCATGCAATCAAGATAATAGAAAATACAACAGTACCTCTCGGAGGAACAACTTTCATATCATAGCCATAAGGACTGAGCCATTCAAAGAGAAAAATTGCTAAAGCAGCACCTTGAATACTGACAAGAAGGATCATCAGCCAGGATATCGTATCAAAAGGTTCTGTGAAGAACGAAAGATCGTAAAACACTGGTTTACATTACTTTTAATGCACTTGATTAAAAAAAATATTTAAAGACCATATACAATAACTAGTGACTATGAAGGGTGTCCAATAGCAATCGAAAATCTCTGCACCGTTTCAGTCCTCGCTTGATGTACATTGAAAATTCCCAAATTACTGCTTATTAAGGAACAATAATTTACGTGATAATTACGAGAGAAAAGCATGCCTTCGTATGCAGTTAGAAAAGAAGTATTTGGTGAAAAATAAAGAAAAAAAACTTTTAAAGTGTTTTTAAGCAGATGAATACAATTTTAAAAAATCTCCTATAGGCTCGAATAATTTAAAAAGTTTTAAAAGAACAAAATTTACAAATCTATGCTTGAATAGATTTGGGCTTCAAATTAACATTGTATAAATGTATCTACCCGTTTCTTTGTTAGTTAACTTTATATATATATATATTTATTTTTTTTTTTTGGTTCTGGCAATGAGTCAGTTTATTTACCCATCCACTTTTGGCAAAGGGCATGTCATAAACAATAATTAAAAAAAAAGCTTTTAATGAAAGCGAAACCATCGTTATTTGCGTAAGTTTATCTGGAACATGTTCCAGACACACTTTGCTTACATAGGGTCATGAATGCGTCCTTTGGAATGGATGACTGCACTCTCTCTCGCATAATTCTCGGAAACCATCGACTTAAGAGATCTTAAGGGATATTTCCTGCACTCGAAACAAGTAGTTTACCGGAGCAGGTTAACTGATGCTAATGGGACACTCTAGCTACAACATACACAACAGTAATAAGATCCCAAGAAACAAGGATAGCATAGGCATTTATCAATAAATAAGTTGGAAAGTACTTGCAATAATTATGGTTTATCAAGTAACAAAAGTTTCTTGATTTCTTCATTAAAAACATTCTTTATTCTTAGCAGTCAGATAATTGGATCAAGTAGAAAATTAATTTTATACACAAGCAGTTCAATGCAGCTAAAATATTTAAATGCATATAGAATTTTTCGCTAAAGGCACTTTCAGGTGTATTTAGCGAATTATTATTGTAGGGGAAGGTGGGGCACATTGATACAAGGGGCACATAGATACACTGACAGCATATTGAGAATTATACGAGTGAGAAATTCGCCGAATGACGTGGAGATGGTGCTAGTGGTGACTCTGTGCACAGCAAAGTTTCATCACCCATCAGTTGAAAGTTTGTTACCAAATGGACGACATGCGTTTTTGCTATCGCTGAGTAATTTCTCGCCGTTCTGTTTGTCAACTCATTGCAGTTGTGGAATAGCAAATATCAGCTACAGCTACACCCAAAGGAAAGAACAATTTTATAGTGAATCAATTGCCCATTGCGTTTTTCTCCTAACGTATTGGATTTTTTTACAAAAGTAATATGTTTTCAAAATGTCCTTATGGGGCACATTGAAACACTTTTTGTGGGGCACTTTGATACGTATCAATGTGCCCCACTATCGAGTGTATAAATGTGCCCCACTCAAGTGCATCATTCTCCTTTTTTTTTCTTGAACATTAGTAAATATTTTTGTACAAAATTATTACTATTTTTTGTACATTCAGCCGTCAGTACAGTTGCATTACAATATTTCAAATATTTTCACTCAAAATTAAAAAGTAATTATTAAATATTTTAGTACAACATTTTAAAAAATTCTCGAACGGTACATAGACTTTATCTGTACGCGTGCATGTCTTTCTGTGGTGTGCTACTGGTCTGCATACTCACTAATTATGTTTTGTTCTTATATGCAAGGTTTGTTACAAAATAAAATAGCTGGTAAAGAGTGGGTTCTTGGATTCAGAAAGAGAAACAGTCCCATAACATTGCACAAACCTGAAAATACCAGTGTTGCGCGTTCGTTAGGTTTTAACAAGACTGCAGTGTTGGAGTTTTATCAAAACTACGAATCAGTCCTTGCTAGGTACCAGTTCACTGGTAGCAGAATCTTCAACTTTGATGAAACTGCAATTACCATGGTTTTGAGTGCACCAAAGGTCTTAGCTCATAAAGCTTAGAAACAGGTTGGACAAATTGTTTCAGCGGAAAAGGGGGATCTTGTAACATTTGTTGGCATAGTATCAGCCACTGGGACAGCAGTCCCACCAGTTTTGTTTTTCCTCGGGTCAAGAATCATTTTTTGGAGGGTGCTCCTGAAGGAAGTTTGGGGTTGGCAACCAAAAGTGGGTGGATAAATGCAGATTTACATTTAAAAGTGTTGGAGCACATAAAAAACCACGCTAACTGCTCGGCAGAAAATCCCATTTTACTACTCTGGGATAATTGTGAAGCCCATGTTTCAATTGCGGCAATTGATTATTGCAAAGAAAATGGGATTATTTACTTATCCTTTCCTCCACGCACATCACACAAATTGCAGCCACTTGATGTGGCTGTGTTTGATCCTTTCAAGGGAAAATTGAAGAAAGTGTTCAATGACTGGCATTTAAATCACCCTGGAAGAGGTTTGACAATTTATGATATTCCAAAACTTGCTAAATTAGCCTATTTTGAAGCATTCACACCAAAGAATATCATGAAAGGTTTTGAAACGCCAGGAATTCACCCGTTCAACCAACTGGCTTTTTCTGATTCTCATTTTGCACCATTAGAAGTGTACAAGATAAACACTACTCCACCCTCGAATGATGCTCTGACAACCTCCTCTGCCGTCACTCAAACTCCTGTTGATTTATCGTCCGACCAAACTCCGAACCTTCAAACTCAAACTGTTCCTGATACCGTACCATCAACAAGTGAAACTGCAATGACACCAAAAGATGTGAGACCATATCCTAACCACACTCCCAAATTACCAAAACGCAGGGGAAAGGAACGAGGGAAATCTAGAATCTACACAGAGTCACCAGAAAAAAGACGCATTCTAGAAATATACGAGGCAAAATAGCAGAAAATTCTTGCAGCACAAAAGAGGCAACATTCTAATAAAGAAAAACACGCTGCCAACTTACACGGAACATCAAGTAAAAAGTCGAAAGTCATGAAAATGAGAAGGAGCGAAATTTATACTGATTTAATATCAAGCAGTTCAGATAAAGATGACATTGAATATGGATCTTCAGACTCTGTCAAGACTTTTAGCGATCTTGACGATGTTCAGCCATGCGCAGGCGAGATTAATATTGGGGACTTTTTTCTGATACAATCCCTCAAAAAGAAGAGTAATACATCGCGTTGGTAAGGTTCAGCTTTTATATGATCGAGATGAGTATCAAGTGTCATATTTGAGAAGGAAACCAAGTTCATCTTCCTTTATTTTTCTTTTAATTCCAGATGAAGCTTCTGTTCATTTATCAGATGTCATACGCAAACTGCCACCTCCCTTAATTGCTAGAAGAACTAAGCGAACATCTTCTACTGTGATATTTTCTGTTGATTTCTCTCCTTATAACGTGCAATGACTACTCATGATGGAGAAATTAATATTCATAGTGTTATTATTTAATGTTGCTCAACCACCACTATTCAAGAGGTATTTTTCTGACTATTTGTTTGTTATCATTTGTTCACTCTCTTTGCGTATTTTCTTGTCATTTTTTGTTCACAAGTTGTGTTAAATGTGTGATATAACAAAGAAATATGTATACCTACCTATTCAGAAAGTTGTTTACGCAAAGTTTATTATGCTACGCAGCCTCAGAGGTGTAATCAATGTTTTTTTCGAGTAGCTATAACAAAAGTTACTAATAAATAGGTTTTCTAAAATTGTTTTACGCTTATTTGTGTTGTTTTTATAACTGTAACAATGTATCGCACCTTGTATCAAACTGATCCACAGTCCGTATCAATGTGCCCCGTACATGGGGCACATTGATACAAATGGCATTTTTCAAAAAACCCTCAAGATGGGGTTGTTAGGTTTCAGCTATTTTTTTTCCAATTTTTTCCAAGATACTACGGATCATACTCAAGAGGTTAGCAGCGACGAAGTCCGGAAATATATGTCTGACTAAAAACTACTGGCTTTTGAAAAAAAGTGTATCAATGTGCCCCACCTTCCCCTACGTTATGTTGTTTATGACTGCCCGATATAAGAAAATTTTAAGAAGTTTTTTTTTTTTTTTTTTTAATGTAATTCGGTTCAATGTTTAGATTATTTTGTTCAACAGATGCTATCATTAATTCTAACGGCATAAAATTCCATATTAGTGCTGCTTAATGAGGTTCAACAGTATTTTCAATTATGTCATTTTAAGTATCAAAAGTGAGAAAAAAAACGGCAGGTGAAAAAAGTTTATCGAACCGAATAAGTTTGAAACGAAGCATTTTGTTTGTAAACAAACCGAAATACAACTTAACGCATTTGACACACATCTGAAAAGTGAAACTTACCTAAAAAGGCTTTTGGTGAAATAATACCCGTTCTTTTTGCAACAACAATGGCTATTCCGGTTTCTAGAAAAGGAACTGTAAAGTCGACAGCCTGTTGCCTGTCGGAATTTATTTTGATCGAAGTCACGACTATATCTGCTTTGTGATTCAGCAAGTCCGCTACTAAACCATTCCACGTTCCATTTGCCTGGGAAAAATACGACATTGATCTTATTTATATGGAAAAGCTCATGTCATTTCAAATTTCCTATTTCTATTTTCGATTTTGTACCTTTCTGGTTCGTTTCACATTTGGTATGGAATGAGTTACTTTTTCTTATGCAATATGTAGGCGACTTTACTTGCTATTTTTCATGGAATAGGTATCAAAATAGCTATGCAATAAATTTTTTTTGTGACAGACGCTTTTGTAACAGATCTTACGTATAAGGCAAATTTCAGATTTTAGGAAAGTTTATTTGCAATATTTTGTTGTGTGTATTGTTATGTTGTATTTTTTCAGGAATGTAAATTTATTTTTAATGTTATATATTGTCTTAAAGAACTTGAAACAAAAGTGTATTAAGGAAAAATAAGTTCTTAAGAGGCAATTTTTGAGTAAAATATACATGAAAAGGATTTCAAAAGAAAATAACAAGAAAACTTTATCTTTTTCACATTTTAAACAGGTAAAAATCATTAACTTTTTTACAAACAAGGAAGTTATTTTATTTTTGCCTTTATACAAGCTATCGCAAAGTGGCCTAAAGAGAGTGAATACAGTTTAGAAAATAAATTTTAAATCACCATTCAGACGTATTGTCAATTTAGTGCATTTAGTCAATTGAAGTAACAATTCCTAGTTTTTTTTTTACCTCGGTTTCCTTAGCAAATTAAATTTTGACCAAAAAAGTAAAGAAACACTTAAATTGACCACGGTTTTTCTTCTGTTTTTGAACTTCGTATTTTGATCTAAGCTTCAATCAAAAAATTGTTGATTCCTAGTTAATTGGCTTAAGTGGAATCATATGTACAGAATAGGGGGGAGGGGGATTTTTTTTCGGAGTTCAACTTTTGAAAATTGATTACGCACTAAGAAAATGTAATGCCATTTTTGAACCCCATATCCATACCTTGCTAAATTAGAAATGTTTCAGAGAATGCAGTAATCTACTTACGGTATGTTCTAGTTTCCTACTTCTGCAAAAGCATGTTATTGTTATTTCAGAGAATAGAAGTTTTATCACATGCTAATTAAAGTTACACAATGTTTCATACTTAGAAAATTAATAATTTTAGATGCATGAAGTATAGTCATGGTTGGTTTGGAATGCTTTCTGAAGTAAATATTTTTAAATATTTGAATTATAGTCAATATGTTTGTTTAAAATGTTTTCTTACTATCCGTATTGTATTTGAAAGGTGGCTTTTTAAGTTTCCTAAGCATAGTGAGAAAATTAAATTTTTAAGTTTCTATAAAATCGTCAGTGTTTCAGAATATAAAAAAGAAAAGTAAATAAACGGTGGATTATAATTTGAGTCCTTGTCAAGTAATTTTTAAAGGATTGTAACAAAAGAAAACGTAATGACATATTCAAGAGCAAAACCGCTAAAAATATGAAATTTTGGCGAAATGCCATTCGTAATAGAAGAAAGACAAAGAAAAACAACTGATACATCACTTACATTAACTACTCCCCAAGCACCATCTTCCACTTGATACAAGTCATATGTAAATTTCAAATCCTGCGAGAATTTCTGCAACAAGTCAATGCAAAATCCTGAGCAGCACTTGTAGTATTCGGGGTTTCTTACTGCGACAGAATGGTTAATCCTGCGAACAAAATATGCACATTGTCATAAATTATAATTGCTTCTAATTTGATATGAAAGAAGCTTAATATCAAGAAATTCGAGGTCTTATTGTGGCTAACTTGTCAATCTCAAAAACCTTACAACAACTAGTCTTCACAAGTGGATTGACAATAACTGAGAAATAAAACTCGGAATAACCAATCACTGCACTAAGCGGTACCCTACTAAGCTGCAACTTCTCTAACAGATACATATGGCATAGCTGATTGGTAGAAAGCAAAACATGTTCGTCCGTTGTTCTTGTTGCAACGAACCAGGCTTTCGCAGGTTTCATCAATTTCCGGTGAAAATAATGCATCTTTGTCAAAACGTTTCCGGAGTTGTTACAAGTTTCACGAATGCAAACTTCTTATTGTGGTGAAAATACAGTCGAGCCTCCATATATCGAACTTCCACATATCAAAATTTTCTATATATCAAAATCCCAGCAAATTTCAATGTTCATTACATAGAGAAATTGTTTCTATATATCGAAAAAATCTATATATATCGAAGTTTTTTTGAGACATTCGTAGATTTTTTTTTCCACTTTAGACTGTTTGTCTCATGAAAAATGAAGGTTAGGGGAGAAAATTATGTTTACTAAAGGTTGCTAAGAAACTCATAAGAAATCTGGATGGGGGTGTGTAGATAGGTCGTTGTTCCGTCCTGGAGTTCTTAGATTCCCTCAGGTTTATTTCAAATCTTAGTAGTAACCAGTAACACTGTAAAATCAGTTTCACGTTATCGTTTTTGTCTGTTGATTATCATTCCTAGTCTTTTTAGCTTCAGTAAAAATCATTCAAGTAAGTAGATTGATTTTTTACTTTTCTCTCAATTACACTGTCAAAGCGAAAATCCCCTCATGTTGCGAATCAAGTTGAACTGCGGAAGAATGAAGATGTATGAAGGCACAAAAATGTAATTTCTGTTAATTTTTCAGTTATTAACTTTCGTTTAATCCGATGCTCGTATAAATTAGAAATTGGGTTTCATGCACGAAAATTAGCTTTAATCTTAATGTTTTAGGAGATTTTTTATGATAAAATAAGATCGTTTCTATATATCGAAATTTCTATATATCGAATTTTTTTCCGGCAATTTGCTACTTCGATATATGGAGGTCCGACTGTACTTTTAACAACCTGTTTAAAGTTGATTTATGTACTGTATCGTTTTCAGTTAGCTTACGGCTCGCCCGATTGACAAGCTCCCGATGAGAGCGAAATCTAAGACTCTAGATTCCGCAACTTTGTAAGAATTGCGGGCAAGTAAAATGCTTGACTCTTACTTGAATTTTTGTCTCAGCTTTAGCCATAGTTGCAAAAATGTTTTTGGAGCTTTCCTGGTAAATTAGGAATATACCAAGCTTTTTTTTTTTCATAATTTACACTGAATACTGATTTGTAAATAGAAAATTGACGGAACGATTTCTGAATTCTTCAGAAAGAATCGAAGATTATTTTGAATGGGGCCATGTTTTTAATATGAATTGATTTATGAAAGGTGGCAGAAATTGGTTATATCAGCTGCCCATTATTTCCAGGAACATTTCTGAGTAGTTTTTACAGTGTATCTTAAATTCTTAAATTACTGCGGTTTATTCAAAATATGCGGTATTTATGTTAGCGGGTTTTTCTTTTTTTTTTGCTAATATCTTTTCAAATTAAACTATCAAAAAATATTTTATAATGTTACAAATTCTGTAAAAAATAATATGTTCATGGTTATTTTGTTGTAATTTGGCTTAATTAGGCGTTTCCTTCATGAATTTTCATCTAAAATTATCGCAGTACCTTAACCTGTAAATACTTTCTTGTAACGAGTATACAACCCCCTTACATTGGAATGATGTATATGGCCCCCTGATAAGATTTGTGAATGGAATAAAAAGAAAATATGAGAAATTGGTGGAACGTAATCGAAATTTATCCATGGAATATTGTGGAAACCTTTCAAGGATAGCGGTTAGCGGGAGTATTCGTTTTGTTTTGTGAAGCCTTTGCGCAGTGTTTTTGCATATTTTGATGTAAATACGTGGCTACCGTTGAGTTTACGGTGTTAATTGATATTTGCCTAATTCTATTGTTAATTTAGCAGTTGTTTACTACATTTTTTGTACATAGCTGCAAATAAATCTTCTGCGTTTTTCTCAAGAACTGTGCTGTCATTAAATAATGTTAGAAGTTGCACCGAACTCGTAACAATATGTTTCCGAAATTTCTCAGACTTTCCATAATTGACTGTTTCAGGCCATTTAGAAATCATTTAAAGTTAAAAAAAAAAAAAAAACGAATATAAAATGCTCTTACCCAACTAGTTTGTGCTCTGGAGCAATTCTACACCTTATAGATCTACTTGTCTTGCATTCGCCTGTCTCGTTGTCTGGAGGTAGAAGGTTCACATACGGTGGCTCTTTTAGGAAAGTTATCTTCAGGTTGAACTTTTCTGGCACTCCTGGTGGTGGAACAGGACTGTTTCCAGGCCAAACAATGTCTTTAATATCCAGAGTGTTGTTTTCCCACCAACCAATCTATCCAAAAAGTAACAAAAGAATTCGCATCATAATTTCAAAAGAATTAAATCTCATTTGTATTTTCAGAACCTCAATTAGTAGATTAGGATTACCAAATATAATAATAAAATAAAAAAATAAAAAAAAAAAAACGTACGGGAAGTTCACATGAACATAAAACTAAATAGGCATTGTTGATTACTGACACTTTATGAATACATTCGAGTACTAAATAGAGAAGGTTTAAATTGCTGGTATATGACCTATGATCAATATAGTTTTTTCTAAGCAAGAAAGAGATGTAGTGTTTGTTATTAATACGTACTGGGCAATTCTGAATCAGAACTATACCCAAGTTTATTAATATTACTAAAATGTTTACTATCTTTATTTTTTGTGAAAATAAATTATAAGTGATATTACCAGCTATCCAATAAAAACTGAGAGATAGCGTGATATGTTACCAAAAAATTCCAACTTTGTGATACGTCATCAGTAGAACAATTTACATTATGCAAAACCATAAAAAAAAGAAGAAAAGCAAATAAATAAAACTCACATGACATTAAAATACCGAAATTATCAAATAAAATCAAGCTTATTTATTTACTTTTAACGTTTTAAATTTTTTTTCGAATAAATAATTCAAACTATTTTTTTCTTCATAGTTTTACTTTTTTGCTTTAATTTATTTTTTAAAAGCTTCTCGATTGTTTATTTAAAGCATTTTGTATTTAGTTAAACAATTTGCTCTCCATTATAAAATCAATTCATAAATATTTGTTTATGTTGGCATATAGATATCATGTAATTAATTTAATTGTTAATATATAACGTGCTTCCCTGAAACCTTTAAAAAACTGACGAAGAATCAAAAAGCAGGGAAAGAAACCAGTTAGGCCACAATTTGGTTCAAGGCGCACTGACGCGTTTAATGAAAGGAAAAAAAATATACAAATATATTCTCAGCTTACACAAAATTCAATGGCTGAGAAACGAATTTCAATGAATTAGTTTTTTTTTTTTTTTTTTTTTTTTTGTGATAGAAATAAATGAAATATTTAAAATCACACATGACTACAAACACAATGTCACTTTATTTATCTAACAAACTTAGTTATGTCAGTTAGCAATCAAGGGGATTATTTTATAGATAAAATAAATTATAGAAACAACTTTGTTAGTCATCTACTCCTGTTCTTGCTATTGTTTTTGGTGTATTGATTGATAAATGAAATTATTTTCCCTTATTGTTATCACTTTAATGAGCAAGTTGGATAAGTTGCTGCAAATTCAGAAAAAAATGTGTATTGGTCAGCTGTTTTTGCAACTTAAAATTTTATGAACAAGTGAGACACATAGTGCAAATGTTAATGTGAACCTTTAAAATAAAAAAAAAACAATTATTCAAGTTGTTTTTCTAAAATTCATAGCTGAGGCAAACCTAAAATGGCATTGTTATAATGGTGTGGTTAGAATCTCCGCCAAAGTCAGGATGCTGTCAAGCTAGTTTCGAACCAACTCTTAATGCCTTAAAGCTGCGCTTTTATAACTATAATTGACTATTACACTTCTACATAAAAAAACAAGTTATTTTTTAAGAAAAAAAAGCCCCAAAAAAATAAGAAATATCGGTTCTAAAACTGCTTATAATTTTTCAAAGTTATTTCTCAACTATTAGAGATTTTTTTTTTTTTTTTTTTGAAATCTATAAAGATGAGTATGAGTGTCAGGTTAAAAAAGCTATTTTTTATGGAATGACATATATGTAAAAAATAAATTTTAGGAACACTTTTTGGACGTTTTCCTCTTTTTTTTATTTTTTATTTTTTTTGTACCAAAGGGAAAAAAACTTTATCCCGATTTTTGAAGTGTTTCTATTGAATTACAGTCGGAATCTTGCATCTTTACTTTGTCTTTCGAATGTAAAGACAACATAAAGGTGTTTTTTCTGTTAGTTTCATGTTAGCAACTTATATTTTTTTCTATAAAAAATAACGACAAAATTTCAATAAAAAATTGCAATATGATATTCATTTAAGAAAAACCCCGTACTTTATTCTGCTTTAAAAGACATCACTGCCGTTCCGAAAAGGAAAAAGATTTTGTTTACGTGTTCTTTACAAAAGCTATTTTATGAAGAAATAAAAACTCACCCTCTCCCAACTGAAATAATTGAGATTCATGACGTATATTTCGACATCCTTCAAAGTTCCGTCTAAATTAAATTCAATCGGTCTTCCTAAAGTTTTGTGCTTTATGCTCACATCTCGCATGTGCCTGAAATAGAAATGTTTTTGCATACGTGACTCAATCTTTTCAATTCCGAAACACTCTGAAATGAGAAATAAAATTAGTATCCAAAAGCTACCGAAAGATATTGCATAATATTGTTTTTAAACAACAAATTTGATTATTTGCTAGAGCCTCATAAGTTCTTAAGTTTAAGTTTCGCAATCTTTTTGAAAGGATGTACAAGAGAAGTACATCAAATTATATTATCCAGAGTATTTTACGTTTTAATAGATTTATGTTATAGTAAATTTCTTATTTCTCTTTTATTTCCGTATTAATCGCAGGTACGCCATTTTAACTATCTAAATAATTTAAATCTAAGGTGTTTTAAGACAGCAGTTTTTCATGTGTTTCTCTTGTTATATAATATTAAATTCGTGAGACATTTAGTTATAGCTTTAGGAAGGCATTTTTAAAGCCTCTTTCTACAGCTAGCCATTTTACGTTTTGCAATCACAAAAAACACATAGAAAACAGCTGATTGAAACCCAAAAGACACGTGATTATGTAGGCGAACACTTCCAGCATATTGTCAGTTATATGACGATTAAAAATTTTCATTCTGCTGCAATGAAATGTCTTTTTGCCATAAAAGGCTCACATTTCTAAAAGTCATCACTTTTGTGGCAGTTTTCAACTTTTTTTTTTAATTTTTCCATGAATCTGCAGATAATAAAACATTTTTTTCACTTAGGTAAGATATAAAATCTCAAAAAAAAAAGATTCACCCTAGTGTATATTTGCTCATATCATACAGACCTCAAGATTGAGTTTTTCAAAAGGCACTTAAGGATGGTCAAAATAATTTTTTTATTTGCCTGTACCGTTTGCACAAGCACAGATACGTGATGTCCTGAGAAAAGTGATTCATAACTAATTGAAACAAAAATTGAAATTAAAGGAAAACATTTCTTGGTTAGTACAATATTTTACGCACTCTGTTCATTGATGTAAAATTTTAAAATCATGTAAAATAGAAGAGACAGTTTGTAATAGAAAAACATTTAATCAAACATTTAAAGACTTAAAATTTTCAGTTAGGTGAAATAATTGTACTTTTGTATGATTTAGATTAAAGTTGTTCCTTTATTAAAACTAAACAACATTTAAAGGGAAAATTTAAGTTCAGTAGAATCATGTCCAAATCCTTACGCGAAAATGAAAGGTAATCCGGGCAGTTGTAAATTCTAACGATGCACGATTTCATCAGCACCAACGCTTCAAGTTCAAGACTTTCAGTTTTAATCAACACAGTGCATTTGTCTAAACTTCACTTCGACAAATATTATTGAGATAGGAATAGATATTTAAACTTCTGGAGTCAAATTGCAAAAGATATTTGATAAAAATCCTTCATTAACAGACGTGGACTGATTTTCGGCATGAATTTTGAAATTCTATGCCGGATAGTTCCATTGCAAATTAAGCGAGCAGATTTGTCGTGCCTACAGAAAGTTCTGATGTTCTATTCGTAAGTTTCGTATTCCAGTTTCGTTTCGAAAATCATTCTAATTTGGTATAGGCTCACTTGAATATTTGTTACGTATTAATTGTGCGAAAATTTCAAATCGGGACTTTTGAGACGTACGTGATCTTTGTGACAAATGTATTCCTGATAATGGAAAACTGGTGTCAATTTTGCTTTTGACACGTGCAACGTATTATTTTAACTAATGATATTAAAACTTCTCTATCCGAACCAGTTCTCAAATTTCTAGAGAATAATCTCAGAAAATAAATCAGAGCATTTGAGATTTAAAGGAATTTATTGCAATAAGAACTGGCAGTACATAATTAATTTTGGCTGTACATTAAGCAGAAATAAATCATGCATGTATAGGAAAAATAGTAATATCGTTGATAAAATAAAGATTGTAATGAACAAGAAGTTGCAGAAAGACATGATGAAAAATGTTTCCTTTGCAGTAAAAGATTTTAACTTCATCTTCATTGTATGGATAGATGATCTTGATCTTCCTCGGAAACAAAAATTGCGTCAAGTGACGAACGTTCAACAATCAGGCTTAAACAATAGAAAAAAAAGTAGTGTAAAATTTACCGTCAATGTGTAGAAAAGAGTAATTTCATGGCTCAGAACTTAAATTTAGAACTTTGAATTTTTTAAAATTTCCAAAAACCATCCTATGGGAGTACTTCAGCATCAAAGGTCCTCTGTACCAAATCTGGCAAAGATCTGACTTAAACTGAGAATTTGTATTAGGAACATACCCCCACACACACATACATACACTTTTATATAGTTTCACTAAACTGTTAATCATCATAGTAAAAATTAAGATTATTAAGCTGTTAAGGAGAATCTAAGGAAATATTGAAACAAACCGTTTTGAATTCCATACTGAATTGACAAGACGGATGGTGATTATGCCTATTTTGCAAATGAATTTGTCGTTCCAACTGCCGACACGAATTTTATGGTCATAAATCTGTAACTTTCGTAGACTAAATAGTGAGAAAATCCATTCTTCAAATTTCACCTAAATTGGGTATTTTTATCGTGATTATTTAGAAACATGATCTGCAGGGACTTACGAGACGTAGATATAAGTGCAACGAAGTCCTATTGATCTCTACCTGCTTACTCTTTCAGCAGAAATTATCACCAAAATACAAGTACCCAAAAGAAATTGCTCTGAACTTATTTTGCGATTTCAACTTATATTAACAAGAGCCACTATGAAACACAGGCTGAATCGTATGCATTTTGAAGTTAGAAAATACGAGAAAACTGCTGTATTAATGCAGAGTTATTGCTTTTATTCTAAAACAAAAGGTAATAGGCGCAATAGAACAGGTCATGTCGTAATAAATACAAACCATTAATACAAATACGGACAGCGTCAAAATGAACAGTGCGTCAGCTCCTATTTTTAGGAGCCTTAGTGCAATGCTAACAATGGTTAGAATAATAAAATTTTATTCTTAGTAAAAATTAGCATAATTTGAAATGCATGAGTGTTAAAGAAATTCCTTTGTGCTTCAAAGTGAATAAGAAATAGCGAAGTTAATATGCACACATTTAAATTTATGTAATTAAACGTTATAATTCCTTTTTTCACTTTACAAACAGCTTAATTAAAAATAATGATGGTTTCACAAGGATGAACAATGTTATGATTTTTGTAATTTTTTAACATTATTAATTTAAAAAAAGGTTCATATAGCAAAAATAAAACTTTACTTACTTGAAAACCAAGTCCCCTCGGTTCCACCTTGACTGTCCAGATATGTTACAGCTTAGATTTGGTATAAGGCTAATATTTCCCGTTTTTGGGTCGTTGTAGAAGGATTCAATACCATGAGCAAATGTGTTCACTGCTCTGTCAATTTCAACATACAGCTTCTCCATTGTTACGTTAATATAGATACCTGAAACATGAGAGTTAGATTCATATTCTTTGAAATATGCACTGTAATTAGGAACTTTAGCTTTTTAACGTTTACCTTCGAACGAGATCGAATTTAAGAGATCAAGTTTATTAGGAACATACTGCAAAAAAACTAAGTCAGCGTGCTTCGAGATAACGCAGTTGCCATTCCTTTGTATGCTTCAAAATTACGTAACGCCTAACATTAAAACAGGTTTTTTTCGTACTACTAAAACGCAAATCTAAGGAAGAACTACATGCAATATAGCAGACAGCTCGGTTATCACAGCAAGAGATTGCAGTTTCGATCTTTTTAGAACTGTTCCGTACAAGGCCACTATACAAGGAAACTGACTTATCTGACATTTTGGTTCCAAAATTGCATGAGGAAAAAATGACTTTTTATAAAAGAAAGCCTCGTTGCAGAAAACTGGTGGTCACGCTTTCGCTGAGTTGCCTGATTGATGTTTGTTTATTTTACACTGTAAATGAGAAAGATTTAATTAATACAAGTTAAAGAACAAACTAGGGAAGAAATGACGTGCATTACTTAATAAACATTTCCTGAACCATTTTTGTTGAATCTGTGAATTAAGTTTTGTTTCTAGTTTGACCTTAGGTAACATTTCACTTAACTGAGCATCATTCCTTTACGACATAGCAACCAGTAAATGTTATAACGTATTTATAAATGCCAGAAACAGTGTTGAATCCTAAGCTGTCTTGAAACCAAAATGTCGGCTGTCGACCTGTCTTCTTATAGGAGTTTTATTTCAGTCTTGCATAACGCGTTATGTAGCCAGAGGCAGATGACATCTGAATGAAGCTGAGAGTGCCAACAAACTGGTGGATAGAGTGAATCCATCTCACCAGCGAGCGTCCGCAAGTCCACGGCTAGGGACGGTAAATTACTGCTTCAAATCTATGGTTTAATTTTTAACGTCAATATTGTCATGTGTTTAAAAAGGAGTTTGTGAGAAGACAATGTTTGGAGATTTCTTTTGCAAGCTATATTCACTTTCAGTAATTGCTAGTCATTGCAACTTTGTACTTAAAAAACTAAAAAGTAATGTTTTCATGTTTTTTTTATTATTATTTATTCTTTGTATATGTACCAACTAGAATAAAATATTTCCAAAGAAAAGTGCAATTGTTCTGCATTTTTTCACTTGATTAACATTTTTCAAAATTCCATCCTTCAAATTCCAAAGTATTCCTTTCATGCACCTCAATTGGATATTTTTATCGTGATAATTTAGAAACGCGATCTGCTGGAACTAAAGACATTAAATTATCAGTGCAATGAAGTCCTTTCCATCTCCATCTGCTTTACTTTCAGTAGAAATATCAACAAAATTCAAGTACCTAACAGAAAGTATAAGAACTAGAATGTTAAACATTTCCAAAGAAAAGTACAATTGTTCTGTTTTTTTTCACTTGATTAACATTTTTTTACTTTGGATGCCAGTTTTCAAAATTCCTTCTATTTCATAACTAATTTGTTAACACAACTACGTTTCCTGTGTTCAATAATAATGTCATTTAACTTTTCTTTGTATTTTTAGCATTACTTACCATGTCATTTGCTTTTATAAACACTGTATGGTTAAAAAACAATTTCTTTATTGAAACGTTACTGTTGGTGTGAAAAGACTTTATTATTAAAGCAGCAGCGCTATTTTAAAAATTAATAATGTGTTTGAGTTTGCGGAGCATACTGCATTTTACACACAAAATTTAAACTTATTTCACCTCTGCATCAAACACCAGCTGGATCTCTTAAGGCCACTGAATAAGGGGAACTGACTCTCCGACATTTTGGTTCTAATAATGCAAGGGCACAAAATTAATTTAAAAAAAAAGCCTCGCTGCAGAAAACTGATGCCCCAGCTTAAGCTGAGTTGCCTGATTGATTATTTTATTCTGTAAATAAAAAAGATCTAATTAATACAAGTTAGAAAACGAATTAGATGTGGAAATGACGTTCATTACAGTAAACATTTCCGCAAACATTTTTGTTGAATTTGTGAATTAAATTATCTTTCTAGATAAACTTTTAGTTACATTTTACTCAACTGAACATTGTTTTACGACATAGCAACCAGCAAATGTTACAACGTATTTATAAATACTAGAAACAGGGTTGGAGCCAAAACGGTATCGGAACCAAAATGTCGGATGAGTAGGCCTGTCCTTATATAGGGGTTTTAGGTCCACTAGCAGCTGGGATAATTACAGCATTAGCTATCGGTGTGAAGTACCATAAGATTTGATGGGATCATAAAACGTGCTGCGTAAACGAACGTAATGAACTCCTCTAGCCAGTGTAATTGGTCACTTGTGGTTTCTGGGGATTAGATATTGGAAACTACAGCTTAACTTTTCTTTGCTCTCCGCTCAAACACGATTAAAGATTTATAAGTTTTAAGAAACTGAGGTATATTGTGTTACTAAGAAAACTATTTTCGCAGTTTCGATGAACCTCGAACTGCTGTATTATATAAACTTCAAGAATTGATAGAAATAATGTTTCTTTGCTGTTACTTTGTGTGGCTACTGATTTTAGTGTATCATTAAAGTTATGATAATGTAGTTGCCAACTTGGAATAAGCAATGCTAAGCATGTTATTTTGGAGGACAGGAAAATAACGTGTGTGCCCTCGGTATATACAATGATTATTTAGTTTTGAAACTTTGTGCATTTGAAAATGTTTTTAGAAGACATGATTATTATATTGTTTTATTTTTTATAACTAAGAGTATATATTAACAATATTTGGGGTAATTACGCTTTAAAGCATTTAAAAAAAAATATGAGGTAACATAAAAGCTGTCATTAAGCTCATAGATTAGATGTTGGGGTAACTGAGGTGCACTCAGGTAATGGATGCACTTTTTTTTAGCTTAGCAATTTTCGAATGAACGTTCAAACAAGATGTCACAGAATGTAAAAAGAAAAAGAAAATCACAGCCAAAATGGCTGCTTTGAAAAAATTCACCGTAAAGCAGTGGTGCACAACCTTTTTTTCTCAGACTGCAACACCTTTTCTTAAGATGACACTCTCGGACCAGAACATATGTAAAACTTAAATATACAGAATGTGACCAAACGAATATACTCAAATAGAATGTTCTGTATTTTTTTTTGTTTGTTTGTTATTTTTGTTGCATACTTTTATTTTTTAACACACTTTAAGGTTTATTTAAACTAGAAAACAAATATGTGATAAAAAAAGGAGGTTCTTACTGAAAATTGTGAAGTTGATGCTCGTTTTAATATGAATACGACCCCTTAAAAACAATTTACTAACATAACTATGTAGAAAACATAATTTCTGATAACGAAACATCTTACACGTGTCTCTAATGTCAATAGTCTTTGAATACGAACGAGTGTTTCGTTTTTTTTTTTCTATGACTGTACCATTACTCTATTGTCGATGAACAAAGCAGCGAATCATGAAAGCAAAGATATGTAATAAGAACTAAACTAATTTTATATACTGAATTTTTTTTATTTTTAAACTACCAGTTTTTTCCACACTAAAAATAGTAAATAAAAGAATAATAATCGAACTGTGTAACAAATGGTTTAACTTTTTTGCGATTCAAGTATGCGTCTCATTAAAAAGGGACGTAAATGCTCAGCGGAAAGATTTCGAAGATTCGTCCCCGCGCGTGAAAATAAGGTCTGTGGAATTGGAGTTGGATTGATTTTGAAGTAAAGGAGTCGATCGAAAATATGGCGACTCCGACTGCGGGCTTCTTATTTTTCTTTCATTTAATAAAAAAAAAACTGACTACCAATTAGTTTGATTACATGTATAAAGCCTACTAATAAGAAAATAACTGTCGTTGTAGCATCCAGCTGGCTTGATTCTTTATCAAACTTTCTTTAACAGCTACCTACGCCGCGCCGTCACCTAGTTAGCGTGTTTTTTAACTTTATTTTATTTATAGCAACTGTCAGAAAACAGTTTTGTTGCCTTATATTTTCTAAGTAATCACTTTCAAATTAAAATAATGATATATTTTTTACCTCCATCTCAGTTATTAAATAGTAAAAGGAATGTGTGTATCGCTTGAGCAAGTCTGTAAACTTCTGAGGGTGCTTGATAAATTCAAATAAAAGTTGGCACGAAAGCGCAAATCCAAAAGATCCGAAAAAATATTAATATTTTTTTAATCTTAAGACCTGATGAAAAGTTTGGTTCTCGCAACAAAGTACAAAATAAAATCAGTATATGATGTATTGGTTACAACACTCAAATATTGCAGTTAATTCAGTTTAATTCTGAGGCTGCCAGTAAAATTAAAATTAAAAATTGAGCGAAGAAATATAGGCATAGTAAAGGCTATTCATTCAAAGCTGTATACCGCCGCATTTTGAGCAAAATTTGTTCCAGACTTACATGTACCCCACCTTTCCCCGCAGCAAGTGCAATATTTTCGTTCAAATTTTAAAGATGAAATTTATGATTTTACTGCGGAAATTTTTCATAATTAGAGTATTTATATTTTTATAAACTCTGAAATTAGGTTGAGAAATCACCCACCAGATGGGCGTCACCCGGGAGGGGGGGGACCGCCCCCTCTCAATAGCAGTTTTTTGATTTAGCAAAAAAGTTTTTTTTATCTCACGTTTCAACTTTAAAAAAAATTGAAAGCATACGATTTGAACATTTATTTGCAAAACATAAGAGGGGAGCAAATTAATCCTTTATTATTATTTTTTAAGTCAGATTTTTAAGAAATCTCACTTTTAAAATCGCAACTATTGGATAATCCCGATTTTCAAATTGAATTTCTAACGTTTTATACAGCTTAGGTTCACAATAAAATATAACGCGAAAATTTCATAAAAATTAAGAGATTCCAATCACTGTTTAGGGGTTTTCCCCCTTCCCATGAGGCAGGTATTCGAAAAATAAATAAATAAATAAATAAATAAAGGCGGAGTCGGAATTAGAGTCAAAGTCCGAGTCGGCCATTTTTCTTCCGACTCGGCAGCTCTGGTGAAAACAAACAATCTCCTGACTACACTGGTGTGCAAAAATTAAGGACGAAGTCGAAAAATCAGCATATCAGCTGAACGAAGAGGCAGAGCGGACAGAAAGACCAATCAGGAGATTAAGTAAGGTGATGTACGGTAGCACATGCGCAGATATGCAGGCAGACGTAATGGGGAAGTGTCTGAGTAGTATAAAGTATGTTGTCGGTGTAAGATCAGTATTCCTGGCAAATAGATTGCACGCCGTATAGCAGTTAAAATCACACCGAGTTTCTGCCTCAGCGAAAAATGGCGAAGAATCAATCTGTTAGACGACATCTAGATGCTTTTACCCGAGGTCGAATCATTGGGAAGTTGGAGGAAGGCCGCAGTGTGACACATGTGGCTGCAGAGTTCGGAATTGCTCACAGCATCGTTTCACGACTTTGGAGGCAATTTCAAACTACAGGAACAGCTATCCGGGGGTTCAGTAGTGGTCGTCCACGAGGAACCACACCCGCAGATGACCGGTATATTGTCTTACAGGCCAGAAGAAACAGGCGGCAGACAGCGGGAGAAATCGCTAAACACACGACACAGGCGACTGGACGACCGATATCGCGTTTTACCGTGGCCAGAAGACTGCACGGTGGTGGTCTGTTTGCACGACGCCCTATACGGTGTGTACCTCTAACGCCTGCCCATGTGAGAAGGCGTTCTCTGTGGTGCCGGGAACACGGGAATTGGAGAGACAATGAATGGGAACGAATACTCTTTACAGATGAGAGCAGATTCAGTCTGAGTAGCGATTCTCATCGCATAATCATCTGGAGAGAGCGGGGAAGCCGCAATCATCCCTCGAACATCATTGAAAGGGACAGGTATGGAGGTCGCGGTGATCTCGTTTGGGGAGGCATCATGCTTGGTAGTCGTACAGACCTTCACATCTTCGACGCAGATTCAGTCAACGGAACCCGTTATTGTAACGAGATTCTTCTTCCATATGTGCGTCTTTTTAGAGGCAATATGGGTCTGCAGTTCCTTTTCATGGACGACAATGCACCATGTCATCGCACAGTAGCTGCCGAACAGCTCTTAGAGAGTGAGAATATTGAACGTATGGATTGGCCGGCACGTTCTCCGGATCTCAATCCCATCGAGCATGTATGGGATTTTCTAGGCAGACGCTTGGCAGCTGGTACCTTACCACCAGTAACGATTCGGGAGCTTTGATTGGCGCTGCAAGATGAATGGGCAGCAATGCCTCAACAGCTCATTGACACTCTCATTCTCAGCATGGGCAGACGCTGTGAAACCTGCCTAGCAGTCGGGGGAGATCATATCCCCTACTAAAGACCGGATGTTTCTTGCTGGACACCCATCGCAGGGATGTTTCGGCCTTCAGTCGCATTGCGCTTCATGCTACTTTTTCAATAAAGCTTCTTTTTATCCCTCTGATTTCTCTTTTAGTAAGTGTTGCTTACATTACACATGTCCTTACGTATTGGGGATCTTACGGTATTAAATGTGTTGATTTGGAAAGCTTTTGTACAAAGTTATATTGAAAAAGCCGTCTCGTCCTTAATTTTTGCACACCAGTGTACTCCCAATTATTAAACTCTAGAAAATCGTCCGTCAAGGTATGACGGGTGAAAATTGCGTCTACGCTTGATCGAGGCAATTGCCTGTTCGATGATTGTTCGATAGTTGAAATTTGCCACCTAAGTCCAGTAGATGAACTCTGATCTCCAGAAGATAGCGTTCATTGTTGACCACATTTTTGTTTTTTCATTCCCTGAAATGACACATTCTTAACAGCAAAACAGTTAAATTACCGCATTCAGTTCAGCCTTGTCATAAGAACGCATTTCTCTTCATGTTAAACATTACCAAAAATATTATAAAATGATCATGCCGGGTGCGAGTTTCATTGTTGGTGACGTCAGGAGCGTTACTCGATCACTGGCTCTTATATGTATGAGGGTATGAATTAAAATAATTAAACGTAAAGTGTCCTCTGATCGATACTATGAACATGGAAAAAAATAATCACTTAATATTTAGTAACTCCGCCTTGTGCTGCTATCACGGCTTGGATGCGGCGTGACATGTTTTAAATGCATGATATGGCTATTTGAGTCTAAGGCTCCTATATAAGCTGACTGATGCAAAATTTTAATTCCTAAATTGTCGAGCAAAAAAAAAAATAATAATAAAATATGTGTACAAAAGTCTCTTTTCAGAAAACTTGTGTCCAAGCTTTAGATGTGTTGCCTGAATATTTTATTCTGTAGATGAAGACGATTATTTTAATACAAATTGAAAACAAATAAGGTGAAAAAATGAGGTTTATTACATTAAACATTTCTCGATTTTTTTTTTCTTGAATTTGTGAACTAAGTTATCTTTCTAGATTCACCTTGAGTGACATTTTACTCAACTTATCATCAAATGTTTTACGACATAGCAACCAGCAAATATTATATTTATATATACTAGAAACAAAGTTGGATCCAATTTCGCCTTGAAACCAAAATGTCGGATAAGTCCGCCTGGCCTCTTCAAGGGGCTCTACTTGAGTGTCCTAGTATTATACATAAACTCGTTATTTTTCTCGAAAAATCTCACTCACAAGAAGAAACTTTAAATATTAACGGACACCTATGTTTGTGACAGTAAAAATAAAAATTAAAAAAAAAAAGTATAAAGTGTCCAGATTAAATTTTAGACTTTTAAATAAACTTTAAAATATGTTCAAATAACAAAGCTGTGTAACAACAATGAAAATCAATAAAAAAATAAAAGAAGTTTGTTTGAGTCTAATAATTTGGCCAGTCTCTGTATTTAGTTTTTTTCCAGATAGCTTCGGAAAACGTCAAAAAGAGAAGAACGTTTCGAACCAAGACATTTTATCTTCGCAAGAAGATTATTTTATTAAAACGAAGTTTCCACCGGATTTTAGAACTGGAATATCCAAGTATTTAACCTCAAAATTGCAATAACCGAATGAAGACAATCGGTTGTTTGGAGGGTCACAAAAGATTGTTTTTGATTTGTAACATTGAACTAGCTACATTGATTATCCTCGCGGGCCTTACATAACCTAGGGGTCGCTGTAAAATGTTAATACTTGGAGAATATACTTTGAACTTATTGTAAAATGAATTATGACAATTTGATCAGGGTTTTGGCACTTTAAACACTGTAAAAACGATTCACAAAGGTTCCTGGAAATAATGGGCAGCTGATGCGCCCAATTTCTGCCAGTAAAGTATCTTGAAAAAAACCAGGAACGTTTTCCACTAAAATTCAGTAACACTCCTGAAAACTTCAGAAATATTCCCGTTTGAGGCGAGTCATGTTTCAAGAACTTTAGAATAAACTTAGGTAGGTATCTCATAATAGCTCTGCACCTTCCTGATTTATTAAGGAAGTTCCATAAGCAGTTACGCAAACAAACATAGCCAAAACTGAGCCAGAATCGCAAGCAAGTATCGAAAATATCTCGCTTGCAATTATTGTACAACAACGTAGTCCATACTTATGCTCTCCCTTTGGGAGCTTAATCAGCATGGACGGCCCGTAACCGAACTGAAGCCGATATACTCTATAAATATGCTCAGTTAATCTTTAAACTGGGTTATAAAACTAATTTTCGCAAAAGTGAGAAGTCTGCATTCATGCAAATGGTAGCAAGCCAGGAAACTTTTTGACGGTGAAGCTTGTTTTTTCCAAGAAGTGGATAAAAGCCATTTAAATCCCAAATCGTTACACGGAAATACTCAGTAACGTTTCGGAATATTTTTACAGTGAATGTTAAGTTATTTCAGCAATCTTTATTTTTATTTATTTATTTATTTTTTGCCCTTTTCTAAAAGCTAACAACCATGGTTTAAATGCACTTTAACGGAGACAATAAGTCAATGCTTGGAGAAATTACACTGCTTTGTCAATAACAATGTTTCTGAGAAAAATATAACTACCGCACATCTTTCTCGTAATGTTCTCTAATATTTAATATTTTCTAATATTTCAAGTTTTTTTTAATAATGCATTCTCGCTTAATTTTAATTAATTATAATAATCACTTTCTTTTTTTTTTTTTTTTTTTTGAAATTGCTTGAGCTTTATATGTAGTGTGATGTTTGGGTAAAAATTTTTTTATTGTTTTGAAACAATGGTTATAATTTTGGAAAAATGATTAATTTGTACAGTTTTGAATGTTTTTTTGCTTTGCATTTAGTTTTGCATAAGCTATTACATTTCTTATTTATTTGTCAAACATTAATAAAGGTTATCTTAAAATACGTCTAAAAATGATTAACCTTAACAGTTAACAAGTTCATGAAATGAAAGCAAAAATATCATGACAATTACATTAAATACGTAAATTACTCGCTTTATTTTCAAAATTGGACATTTGATTGACGTTATTGAGACTTAAAAATGAGATATGAAAATTATCTTAATCATTAATTTACGCTAACCGCTAGCTATGTTTGAATGTAATAACGCTTTTGAGAGTCATAATAAAAGCAAGGCAAAATATTTAACGGCATATATATTTTCATTTAATAATAAATTGCTGAAAAAATAATCCTAAACTATATAAATATAATACATATGACCCTATGAATTTAATATTAGTTTAAATTTTCAAGTAAAACGTGTCCCAGAAGCCTTAGCGACATACAAAATTTGTACAGCTCATGATAAATCAAAACAGGCTTTTCTTCTAATATGCAAAAATATCTTTAAAACCTGAAAACAGTTCAATTAGTCCTATGATCATTTCATAAATAACCATATATAGAAAAGAATATAAGATTGATGTGCGTCAAAATAACACTAAAACAATATGTTTAAATATATTTTATAATTGCTGCGTACTATTTCATTTAACGGATTTAACGTAATTTCTACATTCTGATATAATATAATGCTGCTCTTATTAAAGCTCGCAAATTCCTATAGCCTAAGGTGCCATAACACTTTATGAGACCGTAAAACGTGATGCGGAAGGAAATCTCCGGATTTGGTGTCAGTGCAATTGGCCACTAGTGGATCTAATAGAATATGTAAAGCATGATGATATTACGTCTTCTTGGCAAATATTTGAAATCGATAATTTGAGCTAAACTTTTAAGGGTTTATCGGATATGCTAAGGGCAAAGACATATCCATCAGTATGTCATTACATATTATCTGTAGATGCTTCTTCCACGGATTTGACATGCATTAACACATATAATATAGGCATTGCACAAATTTAAAATATATTGTAAAATATATTCAAAGATGTCCATGCGGGTTTTCATGCTAATTGACCTCCATGATTTATTAGACTAATACACCAAACATTAAAACCATGTTTTTACGTGTGGATATATTTCCACAATAGCTTCTTTTTTTTCTAAAAGAAAAAATGTTGGAACATAGTCTTTGTATTATGATATAGTCCATCAACTAGCATATGCTACGCAGTGTTAGGTCAATATCTTGTGCACGTCATCTAAACACCGAATTTTACCCTTTGAGTATTTTAAGCAGAATTATGTGATGAAGTAGAGTAATATGCTAATAAAAAGATTGATTTGAATAATCGTTTGTGGTAAGATAAGCATTTAAACGTTCACAGAAATTAACACACGGTTATCATTATAGACTCCAAACTGCTATACACTGTATTAATGTGTTACTACATACAAATCGAAATGTTGTAAATGACTCTGTATAATGGCAACGAGAAATACTGAAAACAATTAGAAATCATAATAGGTTGTTCTGATACTGAGACGTACCAGTCAGAGAATTGCAAAAGGTTAAAAAATGACAACGGAAAGGATAAAAATGAATCTTGAAGCCAGTTTAAGGATACCATGTACTCCAAGCTATGTAACTACTTGGAGTAACATACGAGCTGTAACTTCGCTGTCTTTTTGAACTTACTAAAATCTTCAATAAGTATCAAACGTCAAGCAAATTTATTTGAAATAAAGCTTCGTATTAATCTCGCAGAGCTCATAAAAGGTGAAAAGGACAGGCTGACTTTTCCGACATTTTGGTTCCAAGACAGAATTGGATCTAACCTCGTTTCTAGTAGTTATAAATACGTTATAATATTCTTTGGTTACTATGTCATAAAACATTTGATGATAAGTTGAGTAAAATGTCTGTTTAGGTGAATCTAGAAAGATAACTTAGTTTATAAATTCAACAAAAATGCATCGAGAAATGTTTACTGTAATGAAACTTATTTTTACACCTTATTTGTTTGTAATTTGTATTAATTAAATATTCTTCATCTACAGAATGAAATAATCAAACATCAATCAGGCAACACATCTAAAGTTTGGACACCAGTTTTCTGCAATGGGGCTTTTGTACAAATATTGTTTTTTTTCGCCCTACAGTTTTAGAACTAAAATGGCGGATAAGGAATATAAGGAATCTTTGCAAAAAAAGTCATTGATTGGAACATCAAGTGAATGAGTAAAAAAAAAAGTTATAACGCAATCCTTTTTGTTTAGTTGTGAGAAAAATGTATGCAAATTTGAGTTATACACAAGTATTATTTTAGGAAATAAAAAAAATATAAAAATCGTCTCAGTTAGAATAACAGCCAATGACCGCAGCATGAATTAACGCTTTTGTTGCTAATCACGTGTTATCGCATGTTGTAAAACAGTTTCTTCTCTTCAATTGCCATGTATTCTTCTCAAAAATACCGAATTTACTACTGCTTTTGCAGTTTATATTACTAAAGCCGTTTAAATAATTCTTTAATGATTTAATGGATCCTCTTAGATAGAAAAGTAAAGTAAAATCAAGATTTTTTTTTCATTAAACTACTTTTATGCATTTCAACATGATTTACCCGAAGTGCAAAATGCTAACTGTTCGACCTTGACACCAGCATTTTAAACTTTAAACTCAGATACAGAGTGTCCTGAAAAAGACTGAATGTTTTCAAAAAAAATATAACAGGAGAACGGTTAATGATAAAAAACAAATTCTTGCTGAAAATGCATGTGGTGGGCAACACTTTTTTTTTCTCAGAGCTCCGAATTTCAGTTTGAAAAAATTTCAACAGATCGCGTTGCACATATTAAGCCGGTAAGTCCAAAAAGAAGAATTGAAATTCACCGATTTTTATTCCGATTGCAACAGGGGATTACAGCCGACAATTGTTTGAAAATATTGTTTTATTCTTTTGTTCATTATTTTCGAAAAAATATGGTGTAATTTTCAATACATTTTTTTATTTATGGACTTACTATCTGCAGCGCCGTCTATTGGAAAAAATTTCCAGTAAAATTTGGAACTCAGGGGGGAAAAGTTTACTGCCAACCACATGAATTTTCTGCATTTTTTTTTTTTTAATCATTTACCGTTTTCCTGTTATGAATTTTTTAAAAACAGTCAGTCCTTTTTAGGACACCCTGTATATATAAACAATTGCCACCACAGTGTTACCGAAAGCCTTACCTAGCATGCCAACAGGAAATTGTCCAGGTTTAACCTCTAAGCCAAGGCCTACAACTGACTGGGATGCGATCCAAACATAATTCTTCCCCGTGATGCCAAGATCCGTAGCCGCAGCCATGATTTCTGCTGCTTCCATTCGTGTCGCAAAGAGGAGGAATATCCTGGCCTCACTGTCCGCAATGTCTTCCAGCTCATTGCGCACATCTTGCATGTCGTAGGATTTTAGAGTGACTATGTCAAGAATATCAAACCTAAAACACATTTTTTTAAAAATGACTAAAGCACCAACTGTTATTTTTCAGAGAATTTATGAGTTTAATAGCGACTTTCAAACAAATCTCATTTTACTTCTGCACAAGTCGTCGCCTCAGAGCAACATTAGGATAACTTTGTTTTATTGCTGGGATTAGATGTCTTATTGGTGCTCTGAGGTGATGAAGTATTTTTTATGAAAAATTAAAATATTCAATAATCTTCTGAGAAAAACAGTCAATGACCGCAGCATATAATTCACAGGTTCATCGCTAATCGCGTGATATAATCAATCGTAAAACAGTTCCTCCTCTTAAATATCCATGTATTCTTTCAGACACTGCCGAATTTACTATTGCTTTTACAGTTCATATAACTAAAGCTGTTTACATATAATTCTGTAGAGAATGTCAAACCTAAAACACATTTTTTTAGTGATTAAAGTACCAACTGTTATTTTATAGAGTGTTTATGAGTTTAATAGCGACTTTTAAATAAATATTATGCATATTTAAGGTTGAGAAAAATATATTTTTCATTAATTAATAATATCACCGGACGCGGGAGCGTCCCGGCCCGCCAAGGAAACCAAACGTCAGCAGCCAACGGAAGCAAATTCACCGCCAAAGACGAAAGAAAATAAAAGCGACCAAGAACAAGATTACATGACAGAACAAGTTGGGGTTTTTTAGGTTTTTCATCCCTCTGTATCTCAGCCCCATGAAGACCCCCGGAGTTGATTTTTGGAACACTCAATCTCTAGTGGCCCCTGACGCCGTTAATCAAAATACAATCCTCTGGACCATCAGGGGGAGGAGGTATTAAAATTATAAAATCGCTATTCAAAAACGTTTTCGCTTTCTTTGACAGGGCTACAGCCCAGACGAAAAAAGGAATCAAGCTGAAATTTCGCACACACATTCCTTGTGCCCTACTGATGTGCCTTTTGTGCCATTTGACCCCCTCCCTTTCCCCCCTCGTTTTTACCCCCCTCCCCAAATTGTACCTTCCCGGGGTTCTATCACAGCCCCCCGGGGGGCTACGGTAATGATTTTTTGTATACATATTCTTGGGGGGCCATTGAGTACATACACAAAAATTCAACCCCCAGGGACATCATGGACCGGAGTAATTAAAGTTTGAAAATCACTAATTTTCCCTAAATTGTTATGTACTTACTCTCAGCTAATAGGGTTTGTTTATCTCGGACTGCAATTGCAAGGTTAGAAGAGATCTAAGTTATTCCACAGTTGTCTTAGGAAATGAAATTCAATCAAGACTAAAAAATATCCAACAGTTGCAACTAGACGTTAAATCGCGGATATCACAAATTTGCCACAGCAACTGCGCATGCGCGCAGACTTAGCTCATTGGGCTTTCTGTTTTCAGATTCTATGTTGTTTGTTTATACTTAATAGACCAAGAGCTGACCCCCAAAAACGCGATTTATCTCTTTTATGGCTTGTGGCCGGTTGAAATAATAAAAAATGCAATGAAAAAACTTTGGCTCTAATCCCCCCCCACTAATTTTGGGTCACACGGCTGCGTGGGTGGATGAAAGGTCAAAAAAAAAGAAAAATATTAAAGTAATGAGTTAAATGGCTAAAAATTATATAATAACATTAAATTAATAAGAAAAAACACGTAGCGAATTTCTCCCCAGCTATGTTGGGGCGAACGTGGTGCCCCCCAGGGGTAAAGTATCGATTATTAAACTAAAAAAAAATGATAACGTTCATGGGGGGAATTTTACAGGGTATTAGTTTCATTATTTTGATTGCCAACAAAAATCCCCCCCCCCAGTAACTATGGGTCAATTTGTCAAAAAAAAAATTTTTTTGTTCCTCTTTATTTGGTCCAAGTCGAGTATTATTCGAACTTACGCATGACTGTTTAAGTTGCAAAAAAAACCCCAAAGTTTGAACGTTTATTCGTTAAAAAAAAAACGCGTAGCAATTCGACCCCCCCCCCACACCTATGGAGGGGGTTGCTACGCGGTGCGCGGTTTTACAATGTGGTGCCCCCCAGGGGTGAATTATCGATTGATTAAATAAAAAATGATCACTTTCGTGGAGGGAATTTTACAGAGTATACATTTAATTGTTTTAATTGCAAAAAAAATCTCCCCTCCCCAGCAATTATGAGTCTACTAGCTGCATTGCCCGTCGTTGCACGGTCTACCTCAAAAATGTACGTGTATTCGGCGTTCCAAACATTTTATACAATTATATAAATTTTCCCATTTTCATTACATTTCTTATTGCTGATCCACTCCTTTTAGTCAAAGCGCAATGTTATATAGCCTATAGCCTTCCTCAATAAATGGACTATTCAACACAATATGAATTTTTCAGTTTGAACCCGTCGTCCCTGTAGACCAAGAGCTGAGTCCCCCAAAACACGGTTTATCTGTTTTATGGCGGGTGGCCGGTTAAAATAACTAAAAAAATGTAATTAAAAATTTTGGCTCTAATCCCCCCCCCCCCCCACACTTTTTGGGTCACACCTGCGTGGGTGGATGAAAGGTCAAAATAAAAGAAAAATATTAAC
This sequence comes from Uloborus diversus, assembly GCF_026930045.1. Classification (NCBI taxonomy): domain Eukaryota; kingdom Metazoa; phylum Arthropoda; class Arachnida; order Araneae; family Uloboridae; genus Uloborus; species Uloborus diversus. The sequence goes on from NC_072738.1 coordinate 20,917,010, forward strand.
ATGATAAGTGAAATGGCTAAAAATTATATAATAACATTATATTAATAAAAAAACACGTAGCAAATCCCCCCCTCCAGCTATGTTGGGGCGAATGTGGGAGCCCTCCTGCCCTTAGAAGGGAATATCGATTGTTAAAATAAAAAAAAAATGATCACTTTCGTGGAGTTGGGGATGGGGAACTTTACAGGGTATTTGTTTCATTATTTTGATTGCCAAAAAATCTCTCCCCCCCACTAACTATGGGTCAATTTGTCAAAAAAAAATTTTTTTGTTTCTCTTTATTTGGTCCGAGTCGAGAGCTATTCGAACTTTCCCATGACCTCTTAAATTGTAAAAAAATTGCAATTATTTATTCGGTAAAAAAAAAGAAAAAAAAAAAACCACGAGGAAAATCCTCCCCCCCCCCAGTTATGTTGGGGCGAACTTGTTGCCCCCCCAGGGGTGAATTATCGATTGATTAAATAAAAAAAAAGATTACTTTCGTAGAGAGGGGGATTTTCTCAGAGTTTACATTTGATTGTAGCAGAAACCCCCCCCCCCCCCCAAAAAAAAAAAAATTAAATTTAAATTAGAAATTTTGAAATATTTTTCAAAATGAAAAGAAGCAATTCAGCGTCCGTACATCTGCTTCTACCATTGTGTGCTCAGTATGAAAAGAAGGAAGGGGAAAGTATACGCCTGTGATGGTTTCTTCTTGCTGTTTCGAGGGCAGGGCAGTTTCGTCAGTGATCAACTGTAGCCAACACAGTGAAGTCGTTATAGCTGTTGGTTTTTCTTTTCGGAGCACGCTGTACCGCATCCTTAAACTGAAAACGTAAAAAAAATCCTTTTTTCAATAATATATTTTGTTGTTTTTATATTATGAGTGTTTTAAAGGGTAATTTTAAGTGTAGCCAGCCATTAGATAAAAGATTGAATGTTTTGATAGAAACTTTATTTGAAGGAATAAAAGTTTCAAAGATTCGAAAACACAGAAAACTGAGATTCCATGATTTAGATTTTTCCGAGTTCTTAACAGAGGCAGATCATCGAGATTGTAGGAACATTTTTATCAAACTAGATAGACACTATCACAATCAATATGCTGAAGGTAAATAAATCTATATGAATTATCAAATAATTATTTTAAAAATTCATTTAACGCATCGGATTAACGCATTAAAATTTACAAGTAAAAAAAATCGTTATTGCAATTTTAACATAAAATCACTTTTGTTTGTGAAATAAACTCATAATTACTGGGGTAGGGGGAGATTTTTTTTTTTTTGCAATTAAAACAATTAAATGTAATTAAATGTAAACAATTAAATGCTCTGTAAAATTCCCTCCACGAAACTGATCATTTATTTTTAATTTAATCAATCGATAATTCACCCCTGGGGGGGTGGCACCACGTTGTAAAACCGCGCACCGCGTAGCAACCCCCTCCATAGGTGTGGGGGGGGGGGAATTGCTACGAGTTTTTTTTTTTTTTTTACGAATAAACGTTCAAACTTTAGGTTTTTTTTGCAACTTAAACAGTCATGCGTAAGTTCGAATAATACTCGACTTGGACCAAATAAAGAGGAACAAAAAAAATTTTTTTTGACAAATTGACCCATAGTTACTGGGGGGGGAATTTTTTTTGGCAATCAAAATAATGAAACTAATATCCTGTAAAATTCCCCCCCCCCCACGAAAGCGATCTTTTTTCTTTTAGTTTAATAATCGATACTTTACCCCTGGGGGGCACCACGTTCGCCCCAACATAGTGGGAGAGAAATTCGCTACGTGTTTTTTCTTATTAATTCAATGTTATTATATAATTTTTAGCCATTTAACTCATCACTTTAATATTTTTCTTTTTTTTGACCTTTCATCCACCACGCAGCCATGTGACCCAAAATTAGTGGGGGGGATTAGAGCGAAAGATTTTTCATTGCATTTTTTATTATTTTAACCGGCCACAAGCCATAAAAGAGATAAATCGCGTTTTGGAAGGTCAGCTCTTGGTCTATAAGCAGAGAAACAAATTAATGAATGAGATTAGAATGTTTTCCTCCCCCCCCCCCAAGTTTTGCCGATACGAAATTTAATTCCCCCTGCTTTTCAGTTTTGATATATTTATGGAGGGAGGAAATTTTAAATGTCGGCGCGAAACTGGGGTTAAACCATTACAATATTTTACGTGACAAATTATATGAAACTGTACGCATATGAATACGGCACATATAACTTATTAATTGAAAGCGAAAAAAAGCACTTTTTTTATTGGTTTGCTTATTTTCTAAATTAATGGATTTTTCATAAACAACAAATAATGAACTGAAAATATATGAAATACGTGTGTGGATATCCGTGCTTTGCAGTAATTTGTTAGCTGAAAAAATTTTTGCAATTAATTTAAGCAAGACTTTTACTGTCCAACCACGGATTGTATGGAATTTTCAAACGTCCAGATAAGACGAATTTATCTGAATGCCGGGGGGGGGGGGGGAATTTGATGCCGGTATTCCGTTCATTTGAACGAGACTCTGCTTCTGCAAAAGTTGGCATCGCTAAAAAATAATAGATTCGTCCATTTCTGACTGTAAAACGGATGTTGTCTTTCCATACAATCCGTGGCCAGACAGTAATGAGCTTAGTCCGCGCGCCACATGCGCATTCGCTATGGCAAATTTGGGATATCCGCGATTTGACATCGAGTAAAGTTGTATAGATCTTCTGACACATTCAAATTTAAAATATATAATGGCTTATTTTATTTTTTTTTTTTGCTTGCTGATAACATGCGTTATTTCGTTTTTAAATGAACTTTTAAACAAAACTAGGTATTAAACAAGACAAAGACTTCTATCAAGAAAAAGATAAATCAGCTAACAATTGAAATTATCCCATAAAACGTAAAATAATCCACGATTTAAGAAAAAATGTAATTAAACAAAAAGGGAAAAGCTAGATTAAAATAGCCCTCAAGCTGTAAAACATTTAAAGAAACCTTCATGAAAATGTTGAATAATCCGTCAAATAAAAAAACTGTCATAGAATTTATTGCAAAGTTGTAAAATACTCGAAAACAATATAATTTAAAACATAGTATTTTATTATCAAAGAAGTTTTCTTTGCAACAGAGAGGATACAAGGATTGCAATAAAAATTTAAACCGCCGATTCTCGCAAATTGAACATAGAATCTTAATAGTCAGAAAATAACTTGACGTAAAATTAGGCTAGCCATTATTGTTCCTTAAAAACACAAAACAGCGTTGTTTAAATTGAAAAGTTTCTGACTTGAAGTTCTCAATTCTAAAAATACAGACAAAGTAATAATATCATTGCAAAAAGATGTGATATCTCATCAAAAACAACCCTGTTGTAAAAATTTCCCCGCCAAGAAAACCTTTAACTTTTCCGCACAAAAAAGAAAACCTGCATCCTAAACCCAAAAACAGTCAGCCATAAAAAGTTATGGTGTCTAGTTTGCCCGACAAGTATCTGCCAAACTATCATCCTCCCTCTTCTCCTTTTTCATCACAACTACTTCCCTTAGAACCTCCTCCCACCTTCAACTCCTCAGAAATATGGAGAGATCTTTTAAATTGTTTGGCGGGAAGCTTTTCAAAGTGAAGTGGTTGCTTTGTGAGCAAAACGCTTCCTGCCAAACAAGATAAACAATTTAAAAGATCTATCCATATTTCTTAGGAGTTGAAGGTGGGAGTAGGTTCTAACGGAAGTAGCTGTGATAAAAAAAGAAAAGAGGGAGGATGATAGTTTGGCAGATACTTGGCAGGCAAACTAGATATCATAACTTTTTATGGCTGTCTATTTTTGGGTTTAGGATGCAGGTTTTCTTTTTTGTGCGGAAAAGTTAAAGGTTTTCTTGGCGGGGAAATTTTTACAACAGGGTTGTTTTTGATGAGATGAAAGATACGTTAAGTATTTTAATAAACAATAGCGAGATAAATTTTCTAAAAGCAAGATTTACAGATGAAGTGAGAAAAGTAGCCAACATATGGAGTAAAACCATTTTTTATCTTGAAGTGCATTTTGAATTTTTATGTGTGTTCAGTAAAAAATCAAAAAGATAGAAACGTTGTCTAAATTTATGATCCGAAAAGATATACCGTACCAAGTATTATTTAGTTTTGTACTGCAACCTATATCTGATTCAAAAAATATTTGAAAAAAGAATTCATCAGAGTAATAGTGAAAAGGAATAAACATATGTTTTTTAACATTTCCTTAGTTTTTTGAATAATTTTTCGTGGTATGTAAACAGGAAAAAAAATAATAAACTAAAACCAAAAGTAATATCTACGAATACATAGGAGATGAAATTTCGGATACATCAAAGAAAAGTATACTTTACTTGAAGTCAGGAAAAATATTCCGCTGCGTAAGATCTCTGATTGCTCGAATGAAATCATCATGGCCGCCGATGCGTGACGTCACTACGGAAAAGGTATGCCAGGAATATCTCTTTAATATGCTTAGCATTACTTGCGCTTGGTGCTCAACTGTTGGTGCTAACTGAAGGATTCTTGAGTCTGATACACGCTGCGAAGAACACAGAGTGGTATTCAAAGGTTTAAATGTACCAAACATTAGGTTTGTAACAGAAAAAAATGGAGAATTTGTTAAAATTATAAACTTGAAATTTGCTTTCAGATTTTGCTTTGTGACCGTAAAATAATCATGCAGTTAGAACATATACATATACTTTGTAGATTTTTTGATACACGTTATGTGGTTGATGTCTGTACACATTGTTTTTTTTATAGCTATTTGATACAAAAATAATATAGTTCAAAGATGAAGATTGTTTTCATTTCAGTTAGTACGTATATTATATAAATTTTAAACTAAAAAAAATTAATGTTTTCTTTAAATCAAAATGATTTGCAACTAAACATGCGAGTTAGCATTTTGTTTTCATAATGAATAGAAATTTTTCAAGTATGTTATGTTATCGTTCATAGGCTGAACTATGATTGAGGCAAACCTAACCTGACAGTCGTAATGATGCGATTACGATCTGCGTAGCCTTTACAATGCTGCTAGGTTAGGTTTAGGTGATCGAAGCCAATACACTGTATCCTAAAACTTTCTGTTTTGTGGAATGTGACAAAAATCTATTCATACCCATCTTTAAGACCAAAGTTTGACACTGGAATGTATGGACTTAACTTTAAAAACAAGGGACGCGATTATTACATTTAAGTAGGGTAGGTGCACCAATTGTGGCCACTTTAAGGCCCTGAGAAAGTTCTAAGGGATTGAGTTCCTCTTGTATTGGCAATATAACAATAAAATATGTGTCAGTGTTCTCAGAATTTAAGCTTCTTTAACATATATTTAAACTCCTAAGCTACTAAATAAGCAAAAATAACTTAAGTCAATTCAACTGTAAATAGGTAGATTTCACCAGTTGTGGCCATATATGGGCTAGTTGTGGTTACTTAATGTTCCAGTTGAGGCCAATTCAAAATTTTTGCCTAAGAATTGAAATTCAAGTCCAATATTCGACATACAATTAATAGAAAACATTGTATTAAAGAATAGCAATGATTTTGGATGTTTATTCATTTTAAAGAATATGAATCAGTAACAATAATAGAATAGTATGTGATGAAAATCTCTTTATACCCATCTTTAAGACCAAAGTTTGATACTGGAATGCATGGATTTAACTTTAAAAACAAGGGACACTATTATTACATTTAAGTACCCTTACGGCGTAGGAGGAAATAAACATGTCGATTCTTGGCCGAGAAAAAAAAACTTGTTTTACAATCATTCAAGAACAAAACAAATGCTACAAAACTCCTAATTAAATCAGAACTCAGGAATTGTCAATATTTTTTCCAAGCTTGGTCTTAAGGCTCTGCTATTTATACTTTATGTGACCCCTAACAAGTTACAAATAGTAAACACTTTGACGAAAATTATACTCTAGCTGCTTTTATTTGTTTGGCTCTTAAATATTGTCTATAATGTCTTAGTAGCCAAAACCTAGCATTTGTACAACAGTGTGTGTACACAGTATGTGTTTTTAATCAATATCATTTTAAAAGGTGCTTCATTGAAATTAATAAGCGGTAGTGTAGTTCTACCTTGGCCTTGCCCCCCCCCCTATAAAATATATTTAAAAATGGCCAAATTAATCATGCATAAAACATTTTGTATGTTCGATTCTTTCGTTAAATTTCTAGACTTCACTTTCTACACTATAAAAAAAAATATGAATAAAAAAAAACTTTATTCTTCGTACACAAAAAAAAAAAATGTTAATCCGTTTATCAGCAGTGCGCTTCAGTAAGTATAAGTTTTCGGGGTAAGTTAAGCGGGATAATTTAATTGATGACACGAAAAAGTTGTGTGTTTCGTTACCGGAAAATTGGGTTCAAAGAGCTCAAAACTTTTAATATAAATGATTCAGTGAACTTTTTTTCTTAACAACTGTACCATTTTGAATTTCATTTAGGAATCACTGTAAAAAATATAGCTTCACATTACGCTATATGCTTTTGAAAACTTTATTGCAATAATGATGCATGAAAAAATTAATATAAAAATTATTTTATTCAAATGCAATTCCATATTAACATTTTTTCAATGGTTTACTACTTCAGTGACAGAATATGTAGTTTATACTCTCAACATGTAAATATTTTTGCATATTCATTAAACAAGCTAATTTTTTGTCCCTATTTCAATACAACTTAAAGTAAATAAAATAATTGTAAGCTAGGAGATTAAGAAGGGAAAACAATAAATCTAACACGGCTAAATTTTAATCCTTTTTAGGTAACGTGAATGACTAAAAAAAATTTGATGCAATTGGTATTTATTACGCTGTTTGTTCCTTATCTAAAATTTCTAATTAAAGAAAAGAAATCTCGGAAGCAAAAAACTTAGAAAAATGTTTTTAATGAAATTATCGGGTGAAATGCTTGTAAAAACGTAGGTCGAGTGTAGTAAATTTGGCTTCAGTTAGCAAAGTGTCCCTTCAGATTCTTCATCGTCAAAAACATTGTAAAAAAATACATAACGGTATCTTTAATTTTTAATTTTCAAAGACTTCAATTCGGTTTTCTACTCAATATAAAAGAAACATCTAACTTTATTTGAATACATGTGCTGCTAGCTGCTTATGTTTCTTTTTTTTTTTTTTCATATTCTGAGGACGCGACATCTGGTTTTTAAAGTTGTAATTGTTTAAAATTATACATTCTTACTTTTAACAAATTCTCCATTGAAATGTAAAATCACCATACATTTTAACAATATACAGCAAACAATATTCTACAGCTCTAGACAGCAAACTCGTTACATACAGACCATCCAGCAAAACAGAAACTCTAATGTAAAAGCGTATTTCTCTGCGTTAGTACCAACAAAATACAGTAGACGCGTTATCTTTTAAACCATAACGTTACATAAATACACATCTACTTTAACATTGTGTTTCAAGTTTATGACAGTTACACGTTGCAATTTGTGTGCCAAGAATCATAGATCAACAAAGTTGTTCGAATCGGTCAATACAAACGAGTCTACTTTACAGCTCTAACGCATTTATACAAGAATATACAGGGTGATTCGGAACAACGTGTCAGAAATGTTCATGGAGGAGGTCAAGAATATAGTAATAAAACGGAATCATACAGGAACATATGGTCGCAATAGCAATCCAGACACGCAAGAGGGCGCTGAATGTCAGGAAGATTGCTGGTAGGCTGAAGAGACGGAAAGCGTCAATTGAGTGTAGGTACTTTAAGTGTTCTTGTAAACGTACAACGTTATGTGAACTTCACTTTTTGTATTAAAATTTCATTCTCTCTAACGGTTTTTACGTTTACCTGTGTTAGTTTTTGAGCACATGTAACTTGTCTGGATTGCGCATGCGACCCTATGTTCGCGTATGATTCTTACTTATTATTATATACTTGACATCCATGTACATTTCTGATACGTTTTCCCGAATCACCCTGTATATGAAAGAAAAAAAAGCAAACACATCTGTAAAAAGTAATTTTCAGATTATGATTACGAATAAGAAGAAAAAAAGGTTATAACTGTTCTGGAGGGTAAGATGCGGAGAGACATTTTGGGCGACACTTACAAAATAGGGAAGGTTACATCATGGATTGGTAAGGGGCGATTGTTGTATCATGTAGAGTGTAAGAATCGAAGAAAAGTTGTAGAATGCATGCTCCTTGCTTCAGGGGCGGAAACAACAAATACTACGTTCAAAATGCAAAAAAAAAAAAAAAAAAATAAATAAATAAATAAATAACTGTCATGCGTATTCAAAAATGCAAATCGTCATGCTGTCATGCAGTTTAAGGTAGGTTAATAATACTTATAACATATTCATTTTTTTATTATTTGTAACTCTAAAAGTGCCACCGCAATACACGAAGAATTTCGTTTTCAATAAGCTGCAATTTGTATGTGAGATTCTAAATACATGCTGCTAATACAGCATACAAAAAACCTATGTTAAAAGATAGTGTGATCATATTTTTAAATATCTATTAGAAATGCAAAGTAAAACTCACAGAGCTTTGGGTTTATTGCTCCAAACAGCAAATATAAAGGTGCTCACACTTCTAGTTCAGTTCAAATTTGAAACTTTTCATTGTTAACATTACCAATTGGATATTTTGATTTTATGTTTAATTTTTCAAACCTAACATTTCAAAATTGCTTGAAACTTTTCTCCTAACTTTTCTTCAAGATTAATTTTCATATGCTTTTATATTTGAGAGAATCACGACTAAACATTTTTTTCATCCGAAAATATTTACAACTAATAGCATCGGTAAATTGCATCAAGTTTTTTTTTCCCCACAGAATTTAAATATTATATACACATTGCATTATGCTATATAGAATTTCTTATTATGAAGTAGGACATCTGGAAATTAACTCGTAATAAAAATGCTCCGTATTGAGATATGTTAACCAAGCAATAATCAATTCATATTAACGGAAATTATACTTTCAGTAACATTTTTATTCGTAACTTTCAACTCGCGATCAAATCGTTTAACTCAATTGTATTTTCTCCAAAGAAAATATAAAATCCATTAAGCACAGTGTCAAGGCCACTCTTTAAATCAGTTGTATTTACATGCATGCATGCATATATGTATTAGACGAAATCTTGTGATGTAAAAGGGGATCAGTTCTATATGTGAGGTTTTTAAGGGGTAAATGGGATAAAAAAGCAACATGTGATAAAATGTTTCATCCCAACATAAGTGCAAAGCTGAGCTTATCTACCTGAGTCTGCATCCGTGTTAGAAGAAAGGCAGCACAAAAAAGGAAATAATTAAGTCAGAACTAATTGATTTTTTAAACTTAATCATGGGCGTCCGGCTTCAAAAAAAAAAAAAAAAAAGGTTATGGAAAAATGCAATATGGCAACAATTTAAATAATGCGGCCGTGTGTTCAATTAGTTTTTTTAGTTTGTGGGTTGAAGAGTAAATAGTTTCAAAATGGGCAGTGCATTTATTCAAAATGGTTTTTAAATTCGCATTGAAAATCAACGATTGCTTGAATACTTAAAATTATTTATATAAAAAATTGCTATTTTAATTTCTGTAAATTTAGTAGCAATGTTTGGAAAACGAATAGAAACAGCGTATTTTTTTAAAGCAAGTAGATCATGGTAGAGAACATAGTACTGTTCTAAATACAAAAAAAAGCTTCATCGAGGGAGGGAGTGGGGAACTAATTATTCCGATTATCAGCGGAGTAGGGCGCCACTGTATCTGCGAATACGTGATCTTATTAGAGTTTCACACAATAAACAAAACACGACTCTAGTGCTAGTGTATTTTAAAAGAGAAAACTGAACAGAAAAGAAAAAGGAGAGACAGAGAGAGAGAAAAACCTATCATCGAGTAACAGAATGGAGGACTAATGTATAGGGTACAAAAAATACTTACGCTCTTACTTATGTTATTTTTTTTTCGCTCTTACAATTTCTTTAAAGGAAAAGAACAACTATATAAATGTTAATACTTTTTAGTTATTTAATTTTAAATTAAAAAATAAAATAATAATTGAAGAAAAAGCTGTCACACTGATTCCTTCCTTTGGAGGGGGGGGGGTCGAACGGACTGAATAACTTGTTCGTATTTGAAGATTTAATCATTTACTTTTTCAGAAAAAAAAAACTTTCATATAGTATAAAATTGTAAAAATTTGGTATACTTTGATAAAACTATAACTCATAAAAACATAATTAAAATTATAGCAGCTAAATGTCCTTTTCTCCCTTAACTGCCGGAGATTTTTACCTACCTTGAGCTTTGCCGAAACCCTGTAGAAATACAGGAAACGGACAGAGAAAAACTATTCATCTCCAATCCTACTAGTCACTCGCTTGTAAATCGTTAAAAATCGGAGCATTTACTATCTTCATTTATTGTTCCGTCAGTAATAATAACTGTGATGTCAATAATAAATCTAATAAAGTAGTTTCCACCTTCTAATTTGTTAAAGAAGGCATCGATCGATCTTAACAACTACGGGAAAAAATATACCTTTTTTTTTTTGAAAAAGAAAAAATGTTGCAATTTTAAATTTAAAATGCGTATCTGGTAGTAAAAGTGATTAAATAAATGTTTTTTTGAAAAATATTATGTTGTGCTCCATTTATATTTTTATGACTTTTAGCTTTTCATGTCATAAAAGTGAAATGTTTTACATATGGGATACCAGTTCGTGAAACATTTAAAAATATTTTGAGATCGGAAAAACCTATCATTTTAAAACTCGTCAAATTTTAAGTCAAATAAAAAGTAATCAGTTCATCTTCAGGTATGGAATATGTGTAGTAAAAAACAAATTAAAGCTGACGCCCATGGTAAAATAACGATAAGCATATGATCAAATTTTGAAATGATTTATCTATAACTCGTAAATATTTATCTTTCTACTTCAAGCCATGCGAGTCAATTTAATCTATTTCAATGCCTTTTTACATAAGTCCTTTCTAAAGCTTCTAAATTACAAATGCAAGGCAAAGAAAAATGCAGATAACCACTCTTCCAGACTGTTGAAAATCTGAAAAATAAGTAAGAATTACATGATGCAACGCAAAAACCTACGAAATGAGGATTCTGAGCAACTACTTTTAGTAGAAATGATTTTGTCTTTGTCGAAAGTATGTGTGCAATATATGTGTATAAAAGTTTACAAAGGCAGTTATTTCAAAATAGTACGACAGTGACGATTCAAACTATGTAAAAAAAAAAAATTAAATTATCGCTTTTGCTAGTCTGAAAATGACTAAAACAGTAGCATAATGTATAAAATGGCAAATCGAATTAAGTTGTCTAGCAACAGTTAAATGGTATGGGTAGTGCAAATGATAGCAGTTTACATTTAATATCAGGAAAAGCTTAACTGAAAATATGGTACAGATATATATCGTTAAATATATTTTTCTAAATTGTGTCTCGGAACTGAGTTTAAACTAACGAAATCTTATTCCATCTAAACCGTAAAATATTTTTTATGTGCATGTATATATGCAAAGATAATTAAAAGTATTACAAAAAGTAATGATGATTCGAATTTCAAAATTAGCAAAAAGGAAAAAAAAAAAAAACACTAAAAGTAAAATTGATAATTACAGAAAATAAAAACTCCTTAGCTCAAGAGTATTTTTTTCGTTTGCTCCTTTAACAATCTTAAAAACAATTATTACATATTTTTCATTACTTTTAGATATTATATATATATTTTTTTCATGCTAGAAAAATACGCAATTTAAAAAGAGCTTTTGATACGATTTTGCGTTTTTATCTACATTTGTATAAATGCAAACATATTTTTATCACGTGTTTCTTTCTTAAGTGTTAAAAGTGTAATACAAATTTCTTTAAAACGTTATTGGCCATATTGGATAAATGCAAAGAAATATTTAATTCATCAAAAAGTGCGAATGTTTAAAAAAAAATTCTATCTTGTGCCTTTAAGCGCTAATTTTAAAATAGGTAATAGAAACTGGTTTTCTAAAAAATATATTAGAATATATTTTTAATTATTTTGGTAACTACGCGTTGAATAATTGAAATATTTATTTACCATATAATGTTTACGTTATTTAGTTTTAAATTTACTGCTTGTTTAATATTTTTAAGAAGTGGAAAAACTTTTATTTTTGCAAAACTGCTTTACAAAAAATTCAAATTTTTGTTTGTTCATTACCTCTCAAAAGTAAATAGGATATTAGGCAGAGGAAATAATCATTAAATTTAAACACGGCAAAAATGTCAAAAATCAATACATTTCTTGAAAAGCGACTGTAATGAATTATTAAATTCCATTTCCATTGAGAAAAAAATTACATATTGGTGTAAATTAATGTACGTAGTAGTTCGAAGAATTGACTAAAACGTTGTGTATGTAGTATGCGTGTGTTGAAAGTAGTTTAATTCAGTTACACAGTTATTACAGCTAGTTCAGTCATTTATTGAAACGGCAACATTTGTATTATGTACAGAATAATTTTACCGCAAATTAAGCGTCGATTTTTTGTTAATTTCCACACTAAATTAATGAGATTCTTACGCAAATAAAGAATCAAACCAGGTAAACTAACCCCAGAAGAATTGCAAAATAGCAATGTAGATGCCTAAGCTTAACAGCTCAGAAACAGCTAAAACTTTTATTGGATAATATTTTCCTTGTAAATAAATTCATGTACATGCAGTATTAAGTTAATATGAAAGTTACGTAAATATCATGAGAATAATGATTTTTTTACAAAAGGTTTATGATCATTGTTTTACTTAAAAATTTGTATGTAGGGTAATTAACTTTCATTAACAGTGATTTAAAACTTTGAGGTTATGTTTCAGAATGTTGATTAAATACGAATTGTATGTAATGGCAGTAATTTAAGGTAGCAGTTTTGTAAATTACTTCAGGTTGGAATTTATTCGTCACTATTATCAATACAAAAATTTTCCTTGTAACATGGACTTATATTTACTTTAATGTTTTTCATAAAACTATTGAATCATTGACTGAAGTCTTTCCACTGCTCGTTCATTACGTTTCATAAGCAGGAACACTGATCTGCTTGTGTCAAAGAAGAAGCTGAAATGCCGTACACAAATTGCACAATAATTACACGCAACACAATGTTATGCCCCAAAATGCAACACAAATATACATATTACAAGAAGCACCACCAAAAGTAATGCGCATTTGTTTATTTTAATTACGACATATTCGTGCAACAACATTGTATGATAGCAGGGCATGCGCTGTTATTTTCAGCGGTTTGCATATGACCAACAATTTAGCTGATGGGTTTGTCACAATTGTTTGTCAGTTGGAGGGATAATATCGTTGTTATGCTATTTATTACTGATTAATATATATATCAGTATTAATAAGCATAACATACTATAAATATTGCCCATATTGAAATATTTATAGTTTGAACATTATACCCAGTTTGCACGTTATACCTCAATGACAAAATTATTAAACTAAGCTGAAAATTTTGATATTGATACACATTTTTCCAACAAAACATTTCCTAGACATTATCGGGCAACATTTTTTACGATACCACGACGTGCACTGTTACTATCAGCGTTTTGCGTATAACCAGCCATTCAGCCACAACTGTTTGTCGATTAGATATATATTATTGCCTTATGCTTGTTATTACTCATTCAAGTGCAAACAATTGGCCAAACTATTTTATAGTTTTCCTAAAATTATCAAACCAACGATTACTTTAAAATTATTAAATATCGATGTACATTTTATAAAATGTATTATTGCGACCCAATTGTGCAACAACTAAAACGATGGCAGGACTTATGCTGTTGCTGCCAGAAATTTGCACGTGAACAGCAATTTAACTGTGTTTGTCGCAATGTCTTGGTTATAAGTGATTAAAATCCTAATCGATTTCCGAAGTTAGAGAATTTAGAGCTACCACGTGATACCCATTTCACAAAAAAAAAAAAAAAAATCTTCACAGCTGAACATCTGATTTTGAGTTCTTTATCTAATTTCCAAGCGTAAAAGTACTGTTTGTGAAAAATACGACTTGTTGAAGACGTATTTTCTAAAACTTTGCCTGTTACACGTTACACAGAGATAATTAAATGTTACAAATAAGGAAAAACTAGCAGTCCTATTTAATATCTATTTATGTTACCATACCTTTCTGAAGACCTGCTTCATATAGTAATTTAACGGTATAAATTATTAGACATATAAAGAATTATTATTATAGAAAAAGATTATGTGTGTTGATAGTTTCCTGGTTGCATGGCCAAATGTGACAAAACATATATTTACCAGAAAACCTCAACCCACCAGCTACTATCAGCATTTTTTTTTTCATTATCCCTATGTGAGCTTGGATTCCAGTTTTTCAAAGTATTTGTATGACTAATGCAATAATTTCTTTTGGTTTTAATCTGTATTTTATAACTGCACTTTGCGATTAAATTGAACATAAAGCTGATGCAGCATTTAAAACAGGAATTTTCTCTTCTCATTAAATACTGTACAAAATAAAATATCAGAGTAACCTTTATTTTAGTTTGTCGAAAAGGAGGGGGGGAAAACTTGTTTCATAACGAGAGAGTAAAAAAAAATCAATTTTCAACTATTTCGTTCAATACTAGAAAAGCTTCTAGTTTTAAATGAGTGAAAATATTCGAGATTATGAGAAAAACGAGGTAAAATAACTTCAAAATATGCTTATTTTGGGATCTTTGACATTCATTTTCATAGTTGTAATGAGACAAGAACTATTTTACTTAATAGTAATATAAAAAATCGCTTGCATTAGGCGCATTTTAGTTTTTTCATTTTGTTTTGACACTAAAATTATCCTTTTTTTTTTTAGCAACTTTACAAGCTTTAATCATTCTGTTAAGTCTTTCTTATGAATGTTTTTATCTACCTTAGCTATTGGGGTGGTATCTACCAGCTAATAGTGGTTATTGACATCTTATGCTAATATTTTCATTGAGCCAGTTATAAGAAGACGTTGAAAAATTTAAGCAAATTCAAAAAGATGAGAAAGGGAAAATTACTTGCTCCTAAAAGTAAAATTCTCGCAATTATGCTAAAAAATTTCGAAATGCTAGTTCTCAACTCTGACATTTTTTTAAAATCCAACATTGTAAATCTATATTGTTTATCCGTTGCCTTTCAAATTATTCCATCATCAAAATTTGTAAAAAAAAAAAAAAATAGAATTTACTGAACTCAACTGAATACCAATATTATGTTTAACAATCTTAACCTTAGTAATGCGTAGCATTAATATTATAAAACAAATGTAGAGTTATTCGGATAGATTATTTTCCAATGACACATAATTTTATTAAAAAATGACCCAAAACGTATTTTGAAATATGATAGAAAATGTGATATTGGGGAGAGAGAGAGAGAATTAAAAACTCTTAAACAAAATTTTTTATTTCCATTACTCTTATACTGTACAAAAAGATATATTTTGTGCTTAAACCTTTTAAAAATCCAAAAAAAAAATCTTAATAAAAAAAAATCTTAATTTTTTTTTCAAAGTTTTCGGTGCTTAAAAAAACTTACATCACAGTTTGTAAACAATAGCTTTTAAACTACTATAAATATCCTGATGTCGCAGTACAAGGAATAAAATGTAACATACATTATTTGCATTCTACAATTAATAAAATAAACCTAGGAGACATATATGTCCAATAATACTCTAAACTAAGTACATTAAAGCCATTTCACTCAAAACCCGCCATCTTGTCCCGCACATGACGGCTTATATATTTACCTAAAACGAAAAATTTACCAAAAAAAAATTGCTTGAGAAATCCCAAATGTATATATTGATTTCTTAATTTAAACATTTTGAGACATATATGTACAATAATAATCCTTAAATGGTGTAAAAAAAGTACATTACAGCCATTTCAAGGGAAAAACCGCCATTTTGTCCCGCAAATGACAGATAATATATTTAGCAAAAATGACAAATTTACATAAATTTAAAAAAAGAAAAAAAAAACATTTGTTTTTTTATCTTGTTTCAGAAATCACAAATGTATGCATATAGATTTCCTTATTGAAAACATTTTGAGACATATATATGCTAAAATAGTTCTTAAATAGTTTCAAAAGGTATATAAGAGCCCTTCTACGAAAAAAATGGCCATCTTCTCCCTCACATGATAGCAAATAAATTTAATTTAAGCTTATAATTTAAAACAATAATAAATCCACTTTTTCCAACAATAATAAACGCACTCCCACCGTCACAAACCTATACCTTGATTTCATAAGCAAAACGTATTTTGCATTGCCCTTTAAAACTATTATTTTAGTGAAATATATTGGCTGTTACGCGCAGGAAAAATGGTTCTCCCCCGAACTGGCCCATTAGCTCTAAACAATAAAACAAAATTATTACAAGTCATTTCTGGAATATGTCACAACAAAGGTTACCTGTTCAAGTCCAATATTATCCACATTCCATGCTATTACAGGTATGCCAAGGTATCCAGTGAGCTGAAGCATGTACTGCGCAGTCGCAATGTTGATTCCATACACTGGAGCATTAGTCATGTACAAAATGGCGGTGACGTTATAAGGCAATATATTTTCGCACAACGTCTTGAGCACGTCTAATGGACTTGCGGATAGTTCCATCGTTACCATCTGAGTGTCTAACTGATAAGTGTCAGTAAAACTAAAACTCATGACTTTATTTCTATTAACATTTTTAGTCGCTTCATCTAGTGTCTTACTATAAGCTCTTGAAGATCGTCCGAAGAAAGCCATTCTCGGCAAAATGGCGCCGATGCGAAGAATTTCTGGCTTTCCATAAATGTTTTCGTATTCAGTTTGGATGATTTTTTGCCTAGATCGAAAGCTTGAACTACACGTTAATGATAGAAATGATATGAAATGCGTCATGGAGATGGCTAGCCAGTAGGGAAACATATTTGTTAAATTGCACTGGTTGGGACTCAATATTGTTCAACTAAACCTTATGTGTCCTTAATTGAGAGTTTACTAACTAACGTTTTACGAAGAGAGATGATTAACTAATTTTTATTTATTGTGTCCAAGTGCTATAAGCACTGAAGGAAATAAATTATTTATGAATGATATAGATGATTAAACTACGAATAAAATAATAGCTATTCATTTAGACAAACTAAATAGCATTAATACATATAATGATAAACCTCCTTTTTTATTATTTATAAAGCCAACCATAATCTTAACAGTTTTCTTGATCATAAGTTCAGGGAAGGGCATTTGTAAAATTTATGGAAATGATGGTTTATGATTTTTTTAAAAATTTATTCAGTGTGATCAATTTTAGTAACACTTAACCTAAATGTTAACTAAACTTAATATCATACATCTTCAACTATTGAATATCTTTTGAATGATGTTTCGAAGCATGTTTGGCCAAATTTACTTTGAAAAATTCTTAATTTTCCTTCTTACGTTACCTTTAAAGACTTCTTTAAAATAATGACAAGTATAGTAATAAATAACGCTTTTGCTAAGTTCAAATGAAGGCATCTTGATGTGTTTTGGTTCCTTCGGAAAATTAATACCTGCAAGAAAAAACAAGTACTGATATTATATCTCAGTGCAAAATAAGTATTACAATCTATATATATATAAAAATCTCGTGTCACGATGTTTGTTCGGGGTAAACTTCGAAACTACTGAACCGATTTTTATCAAATTTCATACGTATCTGTAATTTGGTTCAACTTAAAAGATAGGATAGTTTTTATAATTTTTAATTGCAAATAAAATGTTTATTATACATTAATAGTGTGTATCGATTTTTTGGTTCTGTAATTTTTTAATAGATGGCGCTTTAAGTTAATTCAGCTTTAAAAAAATTTTTCTTAAGTTAATTAAAATTTACAAATGATGATATGTTACGGATATTAATATTTAACAACAATATCTCCGAAAAAGGAGGAGTATAGAGGCCACACTTTTCAATGTAAAGGTCAAATTCTACAAATCAAGTTGAAATTGATAAGCAGCGGGTAGTTACATATTCACCACTGCATTTTAAAACGTATGAGGCTCATATAAATGTCGAGTTTAAAGTTCCGTTACCGACTGTGTCAAAGCCGTTATTAAAAGTCCATATTTGGTCGCATTTTATGTGCATGATAGGAAAAAAAATTGTGGAAATAACGCAGTGAGTGAATATCAGGAGAATTACGCTCCGTCTACATTGACTAAGCTCGCGATGAGAGTAAATGAGTTTCTGGATTCCGTTGCTTTGCAGAAGTCGCAGGGGAGCTGGACTCACGGTACTTGCTTGCAAGTGTCTTACCCTCCGCAATCCTTGCAGTAATACTTTTGGAGCTTTCTTGGGAAAGTAGAAAGGTGTTAAGCTTTGTATTTAAATTACCTAAGTTTTCTCTGAAGGGGGGGGGGGGGCAGGCGAAACAACTGGCTTTTAGCCAGGGATATTACTGAACCCTTCAAGTGGATTCCAGGACAATTTCAGGAAGGAGAATGAATTGACTTAACTACCTTTGTCGTGGCCCGTCTAGACCTGACGTAACTCCGAATGGGAGCAAGTGAGTCTCTGGATATCGTAACTTTCCAAGATTAACGAGCAAGTAGAATTCTTTGTGCATGCTTGAAAGTCTTTCTTAGCAGTGGTTGCGGTTGCAATAATGCTTTTGGTACTTTCTTGGTAAGTCGAAAAATGTGCCAAGCTATTACTTTTAATCTTACTTCGGTTCTCTCTAAAGGTTTCAGAAAAATGATTGTTTCGAATCGGAAAGGTTTCGGAATTCTTCAGAAAGACTTCAGGATAATTTTAGGAAGGTTTCTGAGTTTAAGTGGGATACGTTCCTACTTTTTTGCAAGATATGTTACGGCAGATATTGGGCCTGTTAGCTATCCTTTATTTTTCAGGACGTTTCTTAATTGTTTTTACAGTGTTGAATAAAATCAAAAGTATTATGGAAGCCACGCAAACAAAGAACGCAACATTCATCAATCTCGGGCATAATTAAAAATTAAAGCCATGTCATTTGGACCGACCATCCAAAACAAAACTGTGCATCCAAAACAAAGTGAATGTTGTTTTTGCATTTGTTTTCGTTAAACATTCCCGAAAAGACGGGAATATTTGCGGACCGTTACTAATCGAGGATTTAATACATATCACGATGCATTTCGCGAACTGTAATTATTGGTAGCAGACAATCTTTGGGAGTTGCATTTTATAATGCAGTATTCGTCAACTGTTTAAGATAATTTTGATGACATAATATCCAACACAATCATCATTTCTGTGGGGAAACTATATAAACTTTATGCTTGAAGATGTACTCCATAGAGTTAAACAAACACACCGATGTACAAATCTAGATTTTACACCAAATATATATAATAAAGCTTTAGTGTTGATTTAAGATTTATGCATTCCAATTTCAATTTTGTTGCTTAGTCATTATGGTATGATATTTCCTGATCGATTGGTCACCGACTTAGTAAACACTGATTTACAATGAGAAAAAACAGTGCAATGACGTTGTCTTAGCTACAATTATTGTAAATAAGGAGCCATTACTTACAGCTGAAAAAAATCAAAATTTTATTGTGCTGAACATTGATCCTGAACAAGGCTATACAGTTGTCGATGAAAACAAAGCCGTTAACATTCCAATTGAATTTTTAAATTCTCTGGATATACAAGGAATGCCACTTGACGATTTCCGGTTGAAAATTGTTTCACCAATTATTCTTTTTGACAGTTTAAACCCACACAGATTATGCAACGGTACACGTTTTTTCATCAAAATTTAAACGATTTTGACGGAAAGGTTTAAAGGAGAACTTTTGTGTTGCCACGCAGTCCATTAATAGCATCATAATTTTTAAACACATTTGGATGGCTTCAATTCCGATTTGTTTAGATTTTGAAAAGACCATAAATAGATCTTAAAAGCAAACAATGTCTACTTTCGGTTTCACCGTAAAAAAATTTCGAAACGTTACTGGTTAATTTCGTGGAACGTTTCGTGATTTCAGAGGTTTTCACCTATTTCCCCTCAAAATCAAGTATCTTCGCAAAAAGGTTTTCTGAATTGCTAAAAGATGCACGAATGCAGACTTTTCACTGCTGCGAAAAATATTTCTGGCTACCAGTTTAAAGATTGACTGACGGTGTTTATTAAGTTTATCGGCTTCAATTTGTTCACGGCCTGCCCAGGTTCATAAAACTCCCAGGGGGAGCAAAAAAAATAGTCCCTGGATAGCTGCGGTTTTGCGAGGCAGGAATTGCAGGCAAGGAATGCCTGGTCTTTCGCTTGCGATTTTCGCTTAGTTTCGGCGAGGATTGCTCGAATGCTTCTCGAGCTTTCTTGGGAAATTTGGAAGGCTCTGATCAAATGCATAAAGCCATTTTCATATATCTAGAATGTTCACAACTGGCTTTATCAGGGGAGATTTCGCAATAATTCAGAAAGGTTACTGACTTTTATCTTAAAACGCTCCTGGTTTTTTTAAGATATGTTACTGGTTGAAATTGGGCACATCAGCTGCCTATTATTTTCCAGGAACGTTTCTGAATCGTTTTTACAGTGTTGGACTTGAAACATACATGTTTCTCTAATGGGCAACTATCTATCGCGTACTCACAAGGGAGAAAGTTATCATACCTATTCGTATTAGCAATAGACAAGTTAAGCAAGAATATCGTGCACAAAAAATAAAAAATAAGTGCTTAGATAATTCTCAGTTTTCAAATAATAGAAACAATCGATCGAAGTTATCTACTTCATTTATAAAATTAAATTTTTATATGTTTTTAATTTAGTTAATGTATTTTGTAAAGAAGTTATTGATTACAAACTATAGAGAAATCTGAGATGAATAAAGTGTAGTGTACATTCTAAAAGTGTATGTTGGTTTATGCTTAATTTCTACGTTCCGATATTTAACAATCAGTTTCGATATTTACTCTCACTTTCAAGTTATTCTGCTTTTATTTTTGGCCGAAGTCGCACTTGCAAAATTTACTAACTGTAAGTATAGTGCTTTTAGCATTGAAAATTTAGTTAGTACTTACTAATATCATTAAGTACTTAATTCAGTCTAACACGCCCGTTATCAATCTCATATATTTTAAAATTTGCTAGAGTATTTTAAGCTTTACTAAAAATATTAATTAGATTCTATCAAAATATAGAGCAAAAGAATATTTTAATCCATCTCCTTCGCCACAGCAACGCGTGGCTGGGTCAGCTGGTCTATATATATAAAAATCTCGTGTCACGATGTTTGTTCGGGGTAAACTCCGAAACTACTCAACCGATTTTTCTCAAATTTCATATCTACGTGTCATTTGGTCCAACTTAAAAGATAGGATAGTTTTTATAATTTTTTATTGCAAATTTCGTATTAATTATGCAATAATAGTGTGAATTAATTTTTTCGTTCTAAAAATTCTTAATAGATGGCGGTAGAAGTTAATTAATCGATATAACTCTAACATCGTACGACTTACTGCTAAAAACACCATGATAAAAAAACTCAGAAATGTTGCTTAGAATTTCCATATAACGTTTTGGGATATTACAGGTTATTATTCACTTCCTGAGATAGTCAACTATATTTTTCAAACCGTTTCCTTGAATTGCTACAAATTGCAGATTTCACACCGTTGTGAAAAATATTTTTCTCCACCAGTATCAGGATTAACTAAACGTATTTAATTTGTGTATCGGTTTCGGAACATGCACATCCTTCATCCAGCGTAGTAGAACCATTGTTCTGGCGCGATGCTCGCTCTGTATCTGTAGCGATTATGGTTCTTCCAGATTGACTCAACACCCAATGAGTGCGAAAAGATATCTAGATCACGAAGAGTTACATTCAATCTACTTGCTAGGGAGGCTGTCTTTGCGTTGGCAATGCATGCATTAATGCTTTGAGAGCTTTCTTTGAAAAGCAGGAAGGTTCCAGGCTAATATCTTAAACCTGCGGTAGGCTTCTCTGAAGGTGCCAGAATCGTAACTGCCTTTAACCAAGAAGACTATTGAATTCTTCAAAAATACTCCTTGTTAATTTCAGGAAGGTTAATGAATTTAAGCGGAAAACAATTATTTTCTTTATTTCGTTCCCCAAGAACTTTTTAATATCATTAATTCTTGCAAAGATACGTTCGCAACAGAAAATTGCAGTGACAGTTGCATCGTCAGGTATTGCAGCTACTTTTTTTAGATGGTAGACGAACAGCACATTCAGCTTTAAAGTTGCCTATTAGATATTCATAACAAACAAAACGCAATGTGTAACATTAAAAAAATAAAATAATAGTTTAAAAAACTAAAAAAAAAACGCTTTCGTAGCAAAATGAACTAAAAAGTGAAAAATAATCTTTGGATGATAGTAGTTGACTCCAATCACTTAATTTTAATGTGATACAAAAAAGCGTTGGGAGTTGTCTATTTGCACTTTTGCTTGGACAACAAATGGAAGAAATTCAAGACAACTGATAAGAAGCCCCCCACGCTTTTTTGTATTAAATTAAAATTAAGTGATTGGGATCAACTACTATCATCCAAAGATTATTTTTCACTTTTTAGTTCATTTTGCTACGAAAGCGTGTTTTTTTAGTTTTTTAAACTATTATTTTATTTTTGTTTTTTATTCTTATGTTGCAGAATTATCAGGCAGAATTGCAATTACTTCTTTTCGTAAAAGTCTTAGTTAAGACAAGGGCATCCCGATGGGAAGCTACTGTGAGTCATCGATGTATGTTTGCGGAAATCATATTTATATTACTTTGAAAATTTGAGATGCATTTGAATAAAAGTTTTGTTCAACAATGGTCTGATCAGCAATGAATTTCCAATTGAAGGCTCACCTAAATTTTGGCATGAAATTAGTTAAAAACAATTATATTTCATGTTCTAATTACCTTGGAACATTGGAACAAATTTTGTCTGATACAGAAAAATTAAAGGTTTTTGTTGATATTTTAAAATAATTTTTGCGAGCATTTTTTAATGTATTTTTTTAAATTTTTCCTTTTTTACATTGTTGGATTTATGCCAAAATATTGATTAAAATTGGAGGAAACTAACAATTAAAAGAGTTAATTAATTAATTTGATTATAGAATATTGCATTGTCATCGGGTCTGAGGTCGCGTGCCAAATTTCAAAAGAATCTGATCGCAGGAAGTGGGCGAAATTTGAGCTGAAAGATTCCGATACAAGATACATACATACATACATACATACATACAGGTGAAGCTAATAAAAGCGTGTTAATTTAAAAAAAACCTGGAATGGTTGTAGTGCTGCAAGAGAGTGAAATTAAAATTTGGGATAAGTGTACTATGGCTCATGAGTAAAAGCATTCATTCGAAGCACATCATAGGATTGTGTAAGATTTGAACGGCAACGATAAACTTTTAGGCGAAATTGACTGAATACTGTCTGGGGACTTCCGGCAGACATTATCAGTTATTCCGATGAAATCAACGCATGTTTAAAACAATCGTTTTTATAGTGTAATGTCGAGATAATGCGATTGGCCTTGAACATGCGAGTATAAACGCAAAATAATCTAATCGCACAAGTATTTTCTAAACCATTGCTGGGTATTGGAAACGGTGAAATTGAACTGTATCAAAATATACAGTACAACAAATAGCCGGACAATTTCTACACTGCCGTTGAGACGAAAAGTGAACTAATTGAGAGTCTATTCCCAGATAAATTTAATTTTTTTGAAATCATATTTGCCTCTATAATCGCGCTGGTTTTGTAGCAGTTTTGTTTCGGTAAACATTCCCGAACAGACAGGAATATTTGTGGACCGTCAATTGTCAACTGTCAAATACATATCCCGATGCATGTCGCAAATCGTATTTATTGGTCGCACAAAGTCATTGGGAGTTGACACTTTCTAATGCAGGTTTGACATAAGGAGAAACAGTATTCGTCAACTGTTTAAAACAATTTTGACGACATACTATCCAACACAATCATCATTTTTTAAGGTGAAACTATATATTTTTCACGTTTGAAGACCTATTTCATAAAGTTTAACAAACACACAAATGTCCAAATCCAGATTTTACACCAGAGATGAATTTGAAGCTTTAGTTTTAACTGAAGGTTTTTGCGTTTCAATTTCAAATTTGCCACTTAGTCATTAGTGTCATTAGTTCCGTCACTTGATCGTTGGGTCACCGACTTAGTTAACACTGATTTGAAACGAGAAAAAACAGTGCAATGACGCTGTCTTAGTACAATTATTGCGAATAATGAGCCATTACCAGTTTCGATATTTACTATCACTTTCAAGTTATTTTTGCTTTTTTTTTTTGGCCGAAGTCATACTTACAAAATTTACTAAGCGTAAGTATAGTGCTTTTTCCATAGAAAATTTAGTTAGTACTTGCTTGCAGTTCTGGCTAAGCTTTGGATATGTTTGCATTACTGCTTATAGAAGTTCCATAATAAATCAGAAAAGTGCTAAGTTTTGTTTTATCCCTTCCTAAGTGTACACTAAAGTTCCAGAAACACGACTAGCTTCAAACGGGAAGATCTTCGAATTTTTCAAGAGGCTTCCGAGATAATTTCAGGAAGGTCATTAACTTTTATCGGAAAACTTTTCGGTTTTGGCATGACATGTTACTGGCAAAAATTGGCCACATCAGCTGCCCATAATTTTCCAGAAACATTTATGAATCGTCTATACATTGAATCACGCCCATTATCAATCTCATATGTTTTAAAATCGGCTATACTATTTTAAACTCTATTAAAAATATTTATTTGATTCTATCAAAATAATGAGTAAAATTTTATTTTAATCCAACTTCTTTGCCACAGCAACGCGTGGCTGGGTCAGCTAGTCTATATATATAAAAATCTCGTGTCACGATGTTTGTTCGGGGTAATCTCTGAAAGTACTGAACCGATTTTTATCAAATTTCATACGTATCTGTAATTTGGTCCAACTTAAAAGATAGGATGGTTTTTATAATTTTTCATTGCGAATAAAATGTTTATTACACATTAATAATGTGTATTGATTGTTTGGTTCTGTAAATTCTTACTAGATGGCGCTGTAAGTTGATTCATCCTCAAAAATTTTATTCTTAAGTTTATTAAAATTTATAAATGATACTATGTTACGGATATTGATGGTTATCAACAATATCGCCGTAGAGAGGAGGAGTACTGAGGCCACACGTTTCAATTTACATGTCAAATTCCACAAATCAAGTTGAAATTGGTAAGCAGCGGGTAGTTCCATACTCACCACTGCTTTTAAAAACGTATAAGGCTCATATAAATGTCCAGTTTTCCAGTTCCGTACAATACGCTAAATACGTTGTCAAATACGTTATTCTCTATCCTTATTAGGACGCCTTGGAGGTACGAGATATGGACGAAATAATGCGTTGGATGGATACATGAGCAGCAACGATAGCAATCTGGCTTAATTTAATTTCCCGGTATGTGAAAGAGACCCTTCTGTACAGCATCTTGCAGTACAGCTTGAAAACGGTCAACGAGTATATTTTACCGAAGATATTTTCTACGAAGAGCACTTGAACCACCAAAAACAACCCTGATTTTTTTTTTTTTTTACATTGTCCAAAACCTAATGTGTTTGGCCCGATTCTCAGAGATAAAATTATTTACTAATGTTCCACGCTGTTTTACATGCATTGTAAACAAATCCAAAATGTCACTGATAATTTCCGTGAAACATGTTGGGATTTCACAGGTCATTAACAATTTTATTTAGAAATCAACTATCTGCTTCCAAAAGATTCCTGAATTGCTACAAACGTCATGAATGCACACTTCTCACTGTTGCGAAAAATATTTTAGCTCCCAGTTTAAAGATTAACTGAGCGTATTTATCAAGTATATCGGCTTCAGCTCAATTACGTTCCGTTTGTACTGCCTAAAAGCTCCCAGAGAGAGCGAGAGACCCTTTGGATAAAGTAGCTTTGCTGGAATCTAGGCGATTTAGACTTACGACATTTGCTAGCAAGTCGGTCTTACCTTTCGCCATGCTTGCAGCATTATTGTTGGAGCTTTCTTGGGAAAGTAGCGTAGTGTCAAACTTTGTGCTCAACCCACCTAAGTTTTTCCTGACTGCCCAGCGACACAACTGGCTTTAAGCCTAGGATAATACTGAATCCTTGAAAAAGATTCCAGGATAATTTCAGGAAAGTTAATGAATTTTAGTGAACTGACTTCACTACCGTCGTCGTGATCCATTCAGATTGACGTAACTCACAATGGGAGAAAGTGAGTCTCTGGACTCCGTAACTTTCCAAGAGTAACAAGCAAAAGGAATACTTTGCGCATGCTTGCAAGTTCAACTTAGCAGTGGCTATGGTAGCGACAACGTATTTGGTACCTTCTTGGTGAGTCGAAAAATGTGACAAGCTATTACTTTTAATATTACTTCGATTCTCTCTAAAGATTTCAGTGAAATGATTGTCTCGAATCTTAGAGGTTTCGGAATTCTTCAGAAAGACTTGGGATAATTTTAGGAAGGTTTCTCACTTTTAGTGAGATACGTTCCTATTTTTTTGCAAGATACGTTACTGGCAGAAATTGAGCATATTCCCTGCCCATTATTTTTCAGGACAATTCTTAATTTATTTTACAGTGTTGAATAAAATCAAAAAATCATGGAAGCGACGCAAACAAAGAACACAACATCCACCAATCTCGGCCATAAATAAAAATTTAAGCCAATACATTGGGACCAAAACTCCATCCAAAACAAAACTGTGCATCCAAAACAATGTAAACGTTGTTTTTGCATTTGTTTTCGTTAAACATTCCCTAAAAGACGGTAATATTTGCGGGCCGTTAATTGTCGAGTGTTTAATACATATCACGATGCATTTCGCGAATTGTAATTATTGGTAGCACACAATCATTGAGAGTTGCATTTTCTAATGCAGGTTTTGCATGACGAGAAACAGTATTCGTCAACTGTTTAAGATAATTTTGACGACGTAATATCCAACACAATCATCATTTCTGTGGGGAAACTATAAAAATTTTATGTTTGAAAATGTGCTCCATAGAATTAAACAAACACACCGACGTTCAAATTTAAGATTTTATACCAAAGATGTATAATGAAGCTTTAGTGTTGATTGAAGATTTATGCATTTCCATTTCAAATTTGTTGTTTAGTCATTATGGTGTGATATCACCTGATCAATTTTTCACCGACTTAGTTAACACTCATTTACAACAAGAAAAAACGGTGCAATGACACTGTCTTATCTACAATTATTTTGAATAATGAGCCATTACTGACAACTGAAAAAAAAACCATAATCAGATTGTGCTGACCGTTGATGCTGAACAAGGCTATACAGTTGTCGATAAAAACAAAGCCGTAAACATTCCAACTGAATTTTTAAATTCTCTGGATATACCAGGAATGCCACTAGACGGCTTCCGGTATAAAATTGGTTCACCAATTATTCTTTTTCACAACCCCACCTAGATTATGAAACGGTACCCGTGTCTTCATCAAAATTTCAACAATTTCGACGGAAAAGTTTAAATGAGAACTTTTTGTGTTCACGTAATCCATTTATAGCATCATAATTTTCAAACACATTTGGAAGGCTTCAATTTCCGATTTGTTTAGCTTTTGAGAAGACCATATATAGATCTCAAGACCAAATAATGTCTACTTTCGGTTTGGACTTGAAACATACATGTTTCTCTCATGGGCTATTATCTGTCGCCTACTCACAAGTTTGAAAGATATCACACCTATTCGTATTAGCAAAACACAGGTTAAACAGGAATACTGTGCACACTTAGTGCTTAGATAATTTTTAGTTTTCAAATAATAGAAACACAATAGATCGAAGTAAATTTCATCTACCTCATTTATAAATTTAATTTTTATATGTTTATAATTTAGTTAATGTATTTTGTAAAGACGTTATTGATTACAAACTATAGTGATCTGATATGAATGAAATGTAGTGTAAATTCTAAAAGTGTGTGTTGGTTTATGCTTAATTTCTACGTTCCGATATTTTGCCATCAGTTTCGATATTTAATATCACTTTCAAGTAATTTTGCT
This sequence comes from Uloborus diversus, assembly GCF_026930045.1. Classification (NCBI taxonomy): domain Eukaryota; kingdom Metazoa; phylum Arthropoda; class Arachnida; order Araneae; family Uloboridae; genus Uloborus; species Uloborus diversus. The sequence goes on from NC_072738.1 coordinate 20,945,152, forward strand.
TTGATTTATGGCCGAAGTCATACTTGCAAAATTTGCTAAGCGTAAGTATAGTTTTTTTTTTAATTGAAATTTAGTTAGTACTTACTAAATTCAATAAGTACTTAGTTAAGCCTAACACGCCCATTATCAATCACATATGTTTTAAAATTAGATAGACTATTTTAAGCTTCACCAAAAATAATAATTAGATTCTATCGAAATATTGAGTAAAATAATATTTTAATCCAACTACTTCGCCACAGCAACGCGTGGCTGGGTCAGCTAGTATAAATATAGATTTTGCTATTTCATTTTGTTTATTAATTAACTCAAACAAAATGTACGAAAGGGAATTAGAGGCAAAAGGAAACAGCGGGCAAAATGAAACGGTGATAGATTTACTATTTTTTAACGCCGCCTATGAGAAAATAGTAGTAACTTATGCAGTCTCATAAAGTCAGGAGAAATTTACCTCTAAAAATCAAAGTATTTGAATGTCCATAGCAATTTTTAAAAAGTGATGCTCAAATTTTAATGTTCTCTTCAAAGTCAAAAAGTATCTTTTTAATATAAAACTAGAAAGTCGCCCATCGAGGTATGACGGGTGCAAATTGATTCGATATTTGAACGAAGCAATTGCCTGTTTGGTGACATTCTGATAGTTGTAATATTCACCCAAACTCCTGTTGATTAACCCTAAACTCCAGTAGATAGTGTTCAGTGTTGACCATTTTTACATTTCTTTCTTCTCCTAAAATAAGTCTTACAAGTAAAACAAATTAAGTTACCGGATCCAGTTCAGCCTTGTCAAAATTAAGCATTACCCTGCATGTCAAATATTACCAAAAAATGTTATGAAATTATCATGCCGTGGCGCGAGTTTCGTTGTTTATGACGTTAGCGTTATGCGATCATTCACTGTCCTCATAAAATTAGCCGATGATCAAGTAACGCCCTTGTTTCAACAATGAAACTCGCGTCACGCCATGATAATTTGATAGTATGTTTTGGTAATGTTTAACATGCAAGGAAAGGCTTTATTGTGCCATGGCTGAACTCAATCCGGTGACTTAACTGTTTTACTGGTAAGACTGTGTTATTTCAGGAGCATGATGGAACGAAAAAAATGGTTAGCAATGAAGGCTATATACAGGAGTTTACGGTTAATCCAATAGAGTAAGGGTTAAAACTTCAACTCTCAAAATATCACCAAACAGGCAATTGCTTCGTTAAAATGTAGAAGAGAAGTAATTTTCACCCGTCATACACGCTAAAAACAATTCAGAAACGTTCCTGAAAAAAAATAGGCAGCTGAAGTGCTTAACTTCTGCCAGTAACATATTGAAAAAACCAGGAAAGTTTTCCGCTAAAAGTCTGTAACCTTTCTGAAATTATTCTTGAAACTTATAGATATATTTAGAAATCTTCCCGTTTACAGCCAGTCGTGTCTCTAGAATCTTAGAATAAACTTATGTAGATTTAGCATAATTGCTTGGCACTTTCGTTCTTTATCAAGAAAGTTCCAAATGCAATATTGCACGCATGACCAAAGCTAGGAAATAATTTCAAGTTGGTACATTTTACTCTCCTGCAAATCTTGCAAAGCCACGTTGTACAGGTACTTATCACTTCCTTTGAGAGATTAAACAGCCTAGATGGGCCGTATGCGAATTGAAGATGCTCGTTATAAATATGCTAAGTGAATCTTTAAACTGGGAGCTAAAAATATTTTTCACAACAGTGAGAAGTCTGCATTCGTGCAACTTGTAGCAATACGATGATAATTGATTTTTCCAGAAAGTAAATAAAAACCATTAAAATCCCGAAACGTTTCACGGAAATAATCAGTAACGTTTCAGAATTTTTTTTGCAGTGTATCTTGGTGGGTGACTTTCTAGTAAGGATGATAAAGTTATATGTAAGGATGATAAACCTATTACTATTAACATTATTTTTTGAGACCAACTAATGCTCGGTATGCAGTATTTTTTCATTTAATGTTAAGCTCATTTTAAATTTAAATATTTTGTACAGTTAGTCGTATACACTCTACGCAAGATCAGTTGGAACAAGGTGAAACAGCTCTTTTCGTTTACTGAATACTATATCAAACCTCTTACGTATTTAATTACTAAGTAATTCATTTGCCTTCCTTTGTTTAATAATTCACTTATTCACTGTAAATAATTCCGAAAAGTTACTGGTTATTTCAGTGGAACGTTCCGGGATTTCAGAGGTTTTCACCTATTTCCCCGCAAAGCCAAGTATCTTCGAAAAAAAGTTTCCTGAATTGCTAAAAGATGCACGAATGCAGACTTTTCAGTGGTGTGAAAAATGTTTTTTGCTACCAGTTTAAAGGTTGACTGAGGGTGTTTATTAAGTGTATCAGCTTTAGTTTAATCACGGCCCGTCTGAATTGACTAAGCTCCCAATGGGAGCAAATAGGTCACTGGATAGCTGCAGCTTTGCTAAGCAGGAATTACAGGCAAGGAATATAGTTGGTTCTTGCTTGCAATTATTCGTGCAGCTTTGGTCATGGTTGCGCAAATGCTTCTGGAGCTTTCTTGGTACACTAGGAAGGCTCCAACGAAATACATTAAACCTATTCAATTTTTCTAGAAGGTTCACGACTGGTTTTAACAGGGGAGATTTCCCAGTATTTCAGGAAGGTTACTGACTTTTATCGGAAAACGTTCCTGGTTTTTGTAAGATATGTTACTGGTGTAAATTGGGCACATTAGCTGCCTATTATTTTCCAAGAACGTTTCTGAATCATTTTTAGTGATTATTCATTCATTCACTATTTTACTCACCCATTAATTTTCTATTTCTTTAAATTATTCAGTTATTGAATAATTCGTTTATTTTTTCATCATCTATTCATTCATTCTTTTGTCTACTCAAAACGCAAAAAAAGTGCAAAAAACGAAGGTTATTTCAAATATCTTGTTTATTAAATTTGTAAAAATGTATTTATTAGCAAATAGAAGATGGCAACTGATAAAAATTTTTTTTATCTATTTCGATTTCTATCATTTTCCCATGATTAAATCGCAAAATTCTTTCTCAAGCAGAAGGTTCTTTAGCTTTAGTTTTGAACCTCTGTGTTTTTCTTCGGCGCTCAATTCCTACTTTTAGGAGGGGGGCAGAATTTTTGTCAAATGAAAGACACGTTCCGCATCAGTATGCTTTTACAACTCCTACAAAATGGCTGTCGAGTAGCTTTTGATAATGCTAGTGGTGGTTAATAAAATTGGAATTTTTAAGTTTGTAGATTAAAAAAAAGAAAGTTAAAATGACGCTACATATTTAAATATATTTCCCAGTACACTTTGCGCACTAATAAAAAACCATCAAGATATTGAGAAAAACTATCAGAAAAGAAATTGTTAAAAACAACAATTAGGAAAACTGCCTTTTTAGAAGCAGTTAACAAACTAGCTTATCAATAACTACGTAGTACCCAGTCATAACATTTAATGCTAGATATTGTTACATCGGACCAGGAATTTTAATGAATTTTAAATTGAGCAATATGTTGAAGACAAACTTACATTTGAGGCAGTGTGAAGCAAAGGGATGTAAGTAGACATTTTCAAGTTTTGAGTAAAATGCGTTTAAAGATAACGTCCTAGGTAGGTTTTCATTGATTTTTTTTTTACAAATCTTGCTGTACAGCAGCACCTACCAGGGATACTAATTATATTTATTGCTCCAAGACAGAGGAGAGGATCCCGTACTATTTGTACAGGTTATCTCCAAATTTTTAATTTTGCCACTTGCATCCCTTTGCTTCTCACTGCATAACTTGTCGTTTTGCAATGTGCACACATAGTACATAAATAAATATACATAGCCTATGTGTGTGCATTTGTGAGAGATACTTACGTGTTTTTTTTTTCAAAACCTTGATACCTCAGAAGTTTAATAGCTCGAATTGTTTTTTCTCCTCAAGAGATTCAAGATATCGAGGTTGTATTTATTAGAGATAAAAGGTAAAATGGTAGTAATCTCTAAAAGATAATTTAAAGTCGACTTTTTAATAATTACAAATGGATAAACCATTGTATGGAAGGGTCAAATTGCTGCATGTGAAATTGCATGTGAATATCTGTTACAGAAAAATGACGCTCATCAGATGTATTAAAACGTACAAATGTAAAACTTTGTTATCTATTACCCTATCATGATCTGTTAGTTTGCTAAACTGTTAGCATAATTCAGACTGGTTCCTGGAAAATAATAGGCAGCTGATGTGCCCTATTTCTTTTCTATTTTGCAAAAATCAGGAACGTTTTCCGTTAAAAGTCAGTAACCTTTCTGAAATTATCCTTGAAAATTTCAGAAGAATTGGGAAAACTTTCCTGTTAAAACCAGTCATGTCTTGGGACAGCTCAAGAAAAAGTATTTGGAGTTTCATATATTTACCAAGAAAGCTCCTGAAGCATTAGATCAACCATGGTCAAAGCTTTGTTAAGTAAGAGCTATAGATGTGTTGCCTGATTGATGGTTGATTATTTTATTCAGTAGATGTAGAAGATTTAATTAATACAATAGAAAACAAATAAGGTGTAAAAATGAGGTTTATTGCAGTAAACATTTCCCGATACATTTTTGTTGAATTTGTTACCTTTCTAGGTTCACCTTAAGTGACATTTTACTCAACTTAACATCAATTTTATACGACATAGCAACCAACAAATATTATACCGTATTTATAAATACTATAAACAAGGTTGGATCCAATTTTATCTTGGAACCAAAATGTCAGACAAGTTATCCTGTCCTTTTCAAGTGGCTCTAGCTACAGCTATCAAGTGATTGGTTCGCTCGCCCTGGGAGCTTTGTCAATCTGGATAGGCCATAATATAATTCCAGCTGATGCACCTCTAAACATGCTTATTCAATCTTTAAACTGAGCTAGCTAAATTATTTTTCGCAAAAGTGAAAAGTCTGCATTCGCGTAACTTGGAGCGATTCAGGAAACTTTTTGACAAAGATACTTTATTTTACCTGGAAATAGAAGAAAACTCATGAAATCCCGAAACGTTAAACGGAAATAACCAGTAACGTTTCGGAATATTTTTACAGTGTAATATATAGCTGAAAAATTGTAAAACAAAGGCTAGAGTAAAAAATAGTTTTTAATGCATTTTTAACTGTTTTGGACGGGACGGGGGAATACCTCCATGAGTCTCCCAATGTGTTCCAAATCTTCATGCGTTTTAACTTTGAAACTCTCCATCACCTTAAAAAAGGTCAATAGTTAATATCTTCACCTTACAGCCAGAGTGATGTATGTCTAAAAATTGTAAATTTCCGTAAATTAGTAAATTTTGTGTAGAATCCTACTCTGCATTGAACTCCAAATAAAATCCTTCTAATAAATTTCTGGTGTTAAAAGAGCAAACGTCCAATCTCTAGCATAACCAAAACAACGTTCTTCCTCTCTGCTAAACAAGCTACGTTACAACCGGGAACAGACTTGTTCAACATTTTGGTTTCGGAATTCTTGGGCGAAAAAAATAGTATGTGTACATAAACCTCATTGCAGAAAACTGGTGACCAAGCTATAGATGTGTTGCCTGATTGATGTTTGATTATTTTATTCTGTAAATGAAGAAGATTTAATTAATACATAACTCAAAATAAACAAGGTGTAAAAATGAGGCCCATTACTGCAAACATTTCACGATATATTTTTGTTGAATTTGTAAACTAAGTTAACTTTCTTGATTTACCTTAAGGGACATTTTACTCCACTAATTAACATTTGTTTTTGCAACATAGCAACCAATAGCAACCAGCGAATATTAAGACGTATTTATAAATACTAGAAATAAGTTTGGATCCGAAGCAGTTCCGGATCCAAAATGTAAGATACGTCGGCCTGTCCTTTTCAAGCATAAAAAAATACGCATAAAAAATGTGCTCAAAATTACCCTATTGAGCGCTCGTTTTATAGATTAGTGAGTCAATTGAGTGCAAATTTGGTTGACATTTTCATATACCGCACAAAAAAAAACGTATTTTAGTATACAGGGCTATTTACAAATGATTTCTTGTTTGAGTGGGAGAGTTGGTTCCTGAAATTGAAACAGTTGCGGCAATGGGAGGATTAGGAGTAATAAGTTTGACACACACGCATTTTTAAAAGAATGTGTATTTACATTGCTTGACAATTGCTAAGGAACAAGTGATTTATGCAAATTTGTACCTCGACCACCTGCCCAATGGAAATAAATTCAAGTTCAGATGGCGTGGTAGACCAAGGCTCGTTATCTGTATAAAAGACAGTGCATACACGCTCAAGATTCGCACGAAAATTCACGCTGTTTCGTTTTTAACCAAAATAGTGCTGGATGTTAAAAAAAGGTTTTTCTCTGAAATTCTTTTTGGTTCTTGAAATACTTAAGAGTAAAATGTCAGCAAGACATCATTTGAGTATCTACGATCACGGACGAGCGGTTGGACGATTGGAAGCAGGTCAAAGTGCTATCACTGGGGATGCTGCAATGGGTGTATCAAAAAGTGCCATCTCCCAATTAAAGACGGCCGCTGAAGGTGGAAATGTTTTGCAAAAGCTTGCCGGGGGCCGTGGTAGGAGCATTACACCTTTAGAGGATCGCTATGTAGCCCTCGCGGCAAAAAGGAACAGAAACTTCACTCTTGGACAGATAGCTGCAAATCTAACAACCGCTACCGGTCAGCATGTTTCTGCAAGAACCATCTCACAGCGAGTAAATAATGCCGGTTTGTATCCACAGAAGCCCGTACGTTGCATCCAAGTTCAACAACGCCATCGTCGAGAGAGATTACGCTGGTTTAAGGAACATGTTGGTGGGATCACAAAAATTGGTCTGGAGTAATGTTCTATGACGAATCTCGTTTCAGTGTGTCAAGTGATTATTGTCACCAACTACTGTAGAGAGAGCGTGAAACACGTTATGCACAAAAAAAAATTTGCGAACGTGATCGGTACGGCCCAGGCGTCAAGGTGTGGGCAAGCATCATGCACAATGGCAGAAAACCGCTTCACATTTTTGGATAAAAAAGCGATACGTCGCAAATGTATTGCAGAGATGTTATGCTGGACCATGTTCGTCTTTTTAGGGGGTGGGGGGGGCTGTAGGTGCGGACTTTCTTTTTACGGACGACGATACACGGCCACACTGGAGCATTGAAGTGTCAGACACACTGCAAAGTGAAAACATACTCCGTAAGCAGTGGCCTGCGTACTTTCCCGACTTAAATCCAATTGAACTTGCCTGGGAGGCTCTTGGCAGAAGTTTTGCGCGAAGAACCGTCCCTCCCAGAATAGTACAAGAACTCAAATCCGCATTGAGAGAGGAGTGGGAAAACATCCCTCAAGCACTCCTCAGTAATTATTGGGGAGTATGAAAAACAGATGTAAATTGTGCATCAGTGTCCCTGGTACCTAGTAATCATACATCATATTTGGGTACTCATGTATCCATCATTCTGACCTAGATCAATTTTTGTGGTTGTATGAAAATCATCTAAGTAGGATTATTTTTTTATGTTCAAGTTTTTACTTCATTGATGTAGTAATATCTGTATTATTTTGTACTTATAATAAAGGCACATCCTCCCTACTAACTATATATTTCGTTCTGTTTCTTTAATCATTATCTATTCTTAACTATTTTTTAAAAAACGTAATTGTTCCTTAGCAATTGTCAAGAATTGTAAATAGCGTGACAAGTGACAAAGGTATGGTAAGGCGCCCATGAATGTTGTGAAAATAAAGTGACATTATTTGCGCCAAGCCCCCTAAGACCACAGAAAGAGTTCACAAATTGATTTCATCAATTTTGTCCCTGTACCGGGACTTTCACGAATGAACTAATTTCGTTAGGAAAATAATACAGCATGCGATTTTTTCAAACAATATATTTCATACTCTTTATGAATTTGACTGGTAGTTGAAGTTCTAATTATGTAGAAACGAACTGAAGTTGATTTGGTAAACATTACAAATTATCGGGGAGGGCGGAGCCTGGTTTTACCTATAGCGGATGAAGTTAGATCTGCACCTTGGTAAAAGCCTATAAACCGTCAGGAAAACCAAAGTGCTAGAACAGGCGAACCTCCAAAATATACCTATAGGTTCCCTTGTTTTTCTTTCCTCTAAATAAAAATGTTTAAAGTTAAATGATCCTGAAATGAAATAAGTTATCAAATTAAATGTTAAAATTAATGAAAATGAATTCAGCGCGAGGATAAAAGACTGATACTGTCAACAAATGGGGAGCAAATACAAAATAGTTCCATACCGCATTGAAAGATTGCTGCTTAATTCTTATTATTCAATGGCAAAACGACTCAGAAAGGATCCTGAAAAAAAATGGAAAACTAATATGTCCAGTATCTACAAGTAACATATCTTGGAAGAAAAAAAAACATGAATGTTTTCCGCTCAAATTTAGTAGTCTTCCTATAATTATCAGTGAATCTTTGTAAAGAAATGAGAAATATCCCCGGTTAAAGCTAGTTGTGTCTCTGGAACTTTTAAAGAAAATTAAGTTAGGCCTTAAGTTAGGTTCGGAACCTTCAGTATAACGTAGGTAGGTTTCGTTTAATAGTTAGGCACCTTCCTGATTTACGAATAACAAAAGCTAAAACAGAACTGCAAGTTTAAAGAATCTAATTCACCAGCAACTACAACCCAAATTTGAAAATAATAGATTATCAGAACTGTTTGAACAAAACTTGTCCCAGAGTCGGGGAAAAAAAAAACGCATGCAAATTAAAAAGATTAAAACTCGTTGTTCATGAATAGGTAAATCAATTTAAAAAACTTTTCAGACTTTATTTTAACAATTTACGGATCATCAGCAAATTTTCTCGAGCAAAATTATAATAAGATGTACGAGTAAATTATCAAGTTATCATAACGTGGAAGGGTAACATGACGAGAAATTATTTGTAACTATACAGGCGAACCAAAATACCTTTTAATTTTCAACTACGGGCAGAGCCGTACGGGTGCCACTAGTGAAAGATAAAACTAATCTCCGGATGCCGTATCAGTGTTTTTATATTTTTTCGTAATTCTGCCTACACTTCGCCTAATGCGTTTTTTCTTGTGACTTTTAATCTATAATTACTTTCTCTCTTAATGCTAAAGTTAAATTAATACACTAGAAAAATTATTTTTATTATTTAGAACCCTTGTAGAAAATTTAACGAAAATTGTACAGTTTTGTTTTAGCCTTTTTTTTTAAGGCTGCGAATCAAAATTTTTATAATAAAGACAACTCGAAAAAAATCCCTTTTCAATGAGGAAAAAAGCGTAATAAAAGATTGCGTTCTTGGTAAAGAAAGAATGATGTATTTTTATTTGCATTGTTTCTTCTTTTTTTTTTTCGAGTTAATTCAAAATTAGATTTTTTGAAAATCATACAAATTCAGATGCATTCATAGATTTTTTTTTTAAAAACAAAATTATTGTTTTCTTCATCGTTAGAAAAGAATATTTAAACACCAAACCAACTGTTTACAGATACGAATATTTTTGCAACAGTTTGTGAGATTAGTTTTTATTGTCTTACTTATCGCTATAACAACAAGTCACCACAACTTTAAACAAGGTACATATTTCAAATAAGGACATGAAATAGTTCAGCAAAATTTTTTAAATTACGTACACAGATTTAGACAATATTTCGCAGAAATAGGTACATTTCGAGTTTGCGTGGCCCGTGCTGCACCAGAAGGAGGCCCCAATTTGTGTTGTAGTGCTAATATTATCTTATAGGAACGCAGGAATAGGGGAGATGCAGTGTAAACCAAGCAGCTGTTGTTGCCCTGCTTTGGTGATAGATCGATAGAAGCGGCGTGTCATTGAGAAAGAACTGAATGCTACACACAATCGTGCACGGTAACAGAGCTTGCTGCAAAAAGCAGGTAGTTCCAATTCCATTTTTTTCAAAAGGTCTGTATTAGAGATAAAAACATCAATCCATTTAATTTTTCTTTCGTATATCCAGTGTAGGTGTTGTCTGCATCATTGTACACGCTCTCTTTTTTGAGAGGGAGGGAGTGGGATGCAAATGATGGGCTTCCTGGCATACAAGCCCATTTTCACCGAGCCTTCTGGCAACTATGTTTCTTGAAATCCATGTTCATGAGGCAACAGCGAGGTTCCTAGACAGTTGTGTCGCTGTACGCTGTAAAAAACTCTGAGACGTTACTGAGTATTTCCGTGTTACGTTTCAGGATTCCAATGGTTCTTATGCACTTACTGGAAAAATCAAGTATCAGAGTCAAAACGTTTCCTGAACTGCTACAAAATGCAGGAATGCAGACTTTTCAATGTAGTGAAAAGTATTTTTAACTCCCTGTTTAATGATTAACTGAGCGTATTTATAAAGTGTATCAGCCTCCATTCGAGTACGCTCTGTCCAGACCTTCCAAAGGGTACGATTAAGTTTATGGACAACTTAGCTTTGGAAGAGTTACAGGCCAGAAACATTCTTGATACTTGATTGCAGTTTTGTCTTAGCTTTGACCATGTTTGCAATATTGCTTTTGAAACTTCCTTGATAATTTAGGAAGCTGCTTAGCTATAATATAATACCTCCCAAAATTTACTCCTTTTACTTTCATTTTCCAGAGGCACGATTGACTCTAAACGGTAAGATTTCTGACTTTTTAAGAAGTCTTCCAGCATAATTTCAGGAAGGTTACTGATTTTTATAAGGAAATGTTCCCGGTTTTTGCAAGACGTGTTACTGGCAGAAATGGAGCACATCAACTGCCCAATATTTTCCAGGAACGTTTCTGAAGATTTTTTACAGTTTAGACGTCCTCAGAAGCTTGGCTGTAAGTAACAAATACTGATCTTTATTAGGCGTTGTTGCTCTCAATCGACCTTATCCTGCTCTTCTGGACACTGTCCCCATTACACCCAATTTCCTGGCAACCTGAGCTTCGAACTGTCCTGACTCAAGTTTACTCACAATTCTCCACCCCATACCTTCCTTTAAACTATACTGTACAAAAGTTCCAAAACGTTACTGAGTGTTTCCGTGTTACGTTTCAGGATTTGCCTGGTTTTTATCCACTGCTTTGAAAAATCAAGTATAATTGTCAAAATGTTTCTTGAATTGCTACAAGTTGCACAAATGCAGACTTTTCACCTTTTTGAAAAATATTTTTTGCGCCAATTTTAAAGAATTTACGAAGCGTGTTTATAAACTGTATCGGACTTGTCGTGTTTACGGCTTGTCAAGGTTGATTAAGCTCCCAAAAGGAGCAATCAAGTCCTGGAACTTACGTAACTTTGCAAGCGGAAATTGCAGGTGAGAAATATTCTTGACTCTTATTCGAAATTATGTCGTGGCTTTGACTTGTCTGCAATAGCGCTTTTAGAACTTCCTTAATAAAACAGGAAGGTGTCAAGCTACTATATTATCCCTTCTTAAGTAAATGCTAATTTTCCAGAGACACGACTGGCTTTAAACGAAATTATTTCTGATTTTTTTTTTCAGGAAGTTTCCAGGAAACTTAGAGGAAAGTTACTGAATTGTAGCGGAAAACTTGTAAAACTTTTAGCGGCTTTTTGGTAAGGTATCTTACTGGTAAAAATTGGTCTCATCAACTGCCAATTATTTTCCAGGAACGTTTATGAATCGTTTTTAGAGTGAAGGGGTCCAAAACCTTTGACCATTGAAGGCCACTTTCAAAAAAACATAAAGATCGCGAGCCACACAACAGGCAAATTAGTAACGTAGGTAGAAAATTGAAAATGGAAAGATGTTACAACACTTTTAGGTACTTTCAAGGGGAAACGTAGGGTTAACAGTTTTTAAATTTTCCTTTATTTTATGCTCAGAGAAAAATAACTTCGAGTAGCATGTAGAGTAGGAACCAATATACTTTTATACATTATTTGAAAATATTGAAACAGAATAACGGTGATATACATAACCATGCTTTTAAACTCATCAATAATAAAAATTATTTCTTGAAAAAGAAAAAAACTCCCATTACTGGAGGGACCTAAACCTCTTCGTTCGTGAGGAGAAACTTGACACTGCTTTTGCTTTGTTAAACTTGCAATATTCGGACGAATCTGAGTAGTTGCGACCTTTAATATAGCCTCCAAACGTTGATCAGTTAAACGTGTTCTTGTTTTTGATTGCGTATTCTTCGTTTGACTAAGCAACTGTTTAGATATGTAAGTACTACAAACCATATTAGAACACGTGAACAACGAATGTTGTTCTCTCCGATATTTGTCTTCGGATACGTAGTTCGATAAAAGTCTAGTAATGAAGGCATTTCAAAAAACTTACATTTTGGCACTGAGTCACGCTGCATATCTACAAATTAATTGAAGTTCAAGTGGAAAACCATTCATATCCACTGAGAAAAGGAATGGAAATATTTCCATGAGAATTTCATTTTCACGGAAGTCTGAAAAAGCGCTTCCGAAATCTACTGCCGAGTGGGAAACTACAGTGTGACTCATTTATTTCCCTTTCTTTCTACGTTTTGTAAAAAAGATGCAAATTTTCGCCCTCATTCTGCTTTCTCCTAATGCAAGCGATGAAGGTTTTTTTTTTTTTTTTAATCTGCTTAAAACGATTTTTTGTGCTGATTTCAGCCGTTTTCTTTTTTTTTTTTTCTTCGTCCCCCTCCCCTTTTTTGGAAGTTTTATTTCTATTTTGTCAAAAAAGCTTCCCGTGCCATTAGAATATCTTCGGCGGGCCACTGGATGAAGACCCCGTAGTCTAAACGATGATGTTCACTCATCTTAATGTATAAAAATGGAGTTTAGTAAATTTGTTCCCTAAGATCTCAGAAACTACCCGGCAGATTTAGCTGAAACTTTCACGGTTTGTTCTTTTTGGTACTGGGAAGGTTTGTAGACCAGTTCGAAAAAAATCCGATTGATAGTTCTTTTTTTATGCGAAAATTTGTCCAAAATTTCGCATAAATGCCCCAATATGGCGGTAAAAAATGCGTGTACATATTAAAATTATGTGTCCATCGAAAGCGCTTATTTTTCTGCTGAATATGGCATCTGTTAGAAAGTTCTAAGTTGTATGAAAAACGAGTTATGAGCTTTTTTTGTTCCATGTTCGAAGGCTTTCTTCAACCCAATTCATTATTTAGTGTATCATCTCAACTCTCAGTTCATAGTTAGAATCGTTGAATGTTTTTGTGTTTCGTTTGACTGTTTGAGGCTTTTCTCAAGTCAAATCTCAAAGTAATGTTTTTTCCCCAAGATTGGCTAATAATAACTAGATTTAGTTGATTATTTTCCATTTAAACGGAACTTTAGTGTAATTAATCGGTTTTTTTATTATTTGTGCTGAATGGATTTTTTAATCACTATCCAATCTAACAGCAGAAACCTCGCCAAAATTTATGCAGAAAAATTTCAGTAGGGGATGTATTTGACAGTTTTTTCAACTGTCGCGGTTTTTGAAGTCAAAGACTACGTAATAATGTTTGTCAGCTTTCACCATGTAAACAAAATATCGTCAATCAAAGATTCTTTAAAAACTTTTTTTACTGTAAAATAATTCAGCAACTAAATTAGACAAATCCATAAACAGCGCAAAAACTTTCATTAATGTGACTTTGTGCACAAATTTAAACCATCGCGAAATTTTACTACTTATTTTGGAAACATTTCCGATGAAATTGTTAAGCGCCATTTTATGGTGACCAAAAGTATCTTATCATATGGCGACAAAATCTCTTTAACAAAAATTAGTAACATACCGTTTTACAAAGTAAGGAGGGGGAGCATTATCCAAGGTATCCCAAAACGATTCCCGCAAATTCGGTAACATTTTAAATCGCACCAAGAACCCACAATAATTGAAATTAAGTTTAAGGGGATCACGGGCGCGCGGCTACATTTTTTTTAAACAGTTCGTTCTTCAATAGACATACAGAGAAGGTAAGACTCCATGCAAAAAAAAAGTATTAACTAATAAATCTTTTTATTAGTTAATACTTTTGCATGTGAAGTTTAATTTCATATTTCGGAAATTCTTCAAATTTGTATACACTTAAATTTCGTGTTTTCGTTTCTAAATGAATACTGTTTTGCTCTTTTTACTTACTGCTACTTTAGTTTTATGAGTAAGGAAGAAGTTAGATTTTAAATCACGTCAAAAAGGTGTGTTTTAAGTTCTTTCACTTAAAACAGAAAACAAATGCAAGTAACGATTGTTTCTCATAATTATTGCTAACCCAGGCAACGCCGGGTATTTTCGCTAGTTTCATATAAAAATCAACAAAAAACAAAAATATTATTCAAGAAACACACTAGAAATTGCTACTGTGCTGTAGACTGAAATGAGCTGAGCAACTTACTGCAGAATTTCATGCCTCCTGCTGCCCACAAAAATACATAAACTCATCTTAGCGACAGCAGTGCCATATTGTAATTATATGGAAAACCAACTGTCCAGGTTTTATGCAATATGTCCCAAGAAATGTGTGAAAATGCCTTCCATCTCTTAATTGTGTCTACCAATGTATTTACTTCAATGCCATTTCAATTTACTTATATGATTAGCTTCTTTAGTTTAAATTAAACATCTTTACTTTGCCATTCAAGAAAACAACAGAAATTAGCGGGGCTTTGCGGCCATACTAATGTTTCTCGCTCCCGTCACTGCTTCGGAAATTAAGAGGTAAACATATTGAGGATTGCAACTCCCTGAAAATAAACAACCTTCATGTTCATAGATAAAGCTTGACCATGGAAAGATGGCGGATGACCTTTAAGCGGAAATGACATTTGTATCATTTGTGATAGGTTGGTTGTTTTTATTCTAATAGTTAGGATCAGCAAGGTCGCACCTCTTACTACTAATTACCTTTTGCATGATTCTATCTATTACGAATGATGCAAATGATATTCCAGTTCAAGTTTATCCACCATCTTTCCATGGTCAAGTTTTACCGTTCACTTGCACGTACGTGAATCGTCAAAAGCTCCATGTGACCAATCAAAAACAGTGCTCTTCAGTCTCCGTCCCTGTACAAGGACTATCGTGCACACAGAACTAAGGACTATAGAATTCCGATGTGAATCTATCAGTCTTTTTAAGCTTTATTTATTTCAGTTCATACATACGACTAGGAGTTAGAGGAAAAAGTATACTGACGAGAAAATTATGAGTTGTTTAAAAGTTACAAAATTGAGCTCTTTATCCATCAATTTTCTTTCCTCATTGACTGATCGATTTGTTTTTTTTTATACCTTATTATAATTTAATTTTAGAAAACTTTAAGCAAGTCGTATTGGTACTGCTGGTATTGAGAGATAGCGCTTGAAACATGCTTGAAAACCTGGGGTGCCTATCCCACCAAGAGCAAGGGCGCCCCCCCCCCTAATGCTACAACACCTCCCACCAAAAAATCTTGGCTGACACAAAAGAGAGAAAAGTTATCCTTAAACCTCCCCCCTAAAAATTTCATTGTAGGGGGTGCCCTTTAGAAGGCAGCCTTGTGATAACTATAATAATATGACTTTTGTATTTGGCAGTAGAGTGATTTCGTACCAACTCAACCAATGGGAGTTGCATGACCGACTCGGATTTTCTTTAAATTTGGTACACAGATTGATGATATAGAGGCATGAAAAAGTCCAAATTTTCAGGTTCCTGCTCCTCTGATTTTTGAGATACGGGTCCTTGAAGTTTGTCCACCCGCTCAAAATGCCAAGAAATTGATGTTATTTAGGTTTTTTTTTCTTAAAATTCTACTCATGCAATATAGAAATGTTTGGTATATATGAAAACTAGTCACTCCAGGCATTGAGAAGAAAATATTACAATGTTTAAAATGAAAACGGTTAAGGTACAGTACTCTTAGAATTTACCACCATAAAAATTTTATTTTGCCGACTACGCTGAAATTGAGACATTGATTCCAAAAAAGGGGAAACAAAACCAATGGTTTGCACACTTTCTGGTAGTGTACTGATGTTTCCTATAAATAATTACACAATAAATTATTTGGATTTCACACTCCTTCTTGGAAAGATTTAAGCTGTAAGACAACCCATAAGGCAAAAAAAAAAAAACGCAATTTTGACAATATTGGCAGCTATTTTTCTTTTAAAGAGAGAGCCCTAGGAACTTGATTTTTTAAAAAATAAACTACTGATATGTTAGCTATTTACATTAAAATAGTTTACTTTTGGTTATTATTTGCACAAATATATATCCCGCTGATAGCATATGCATGTTTTCCTCGAATACAATATACTTGTGTTTACTTTACAAGATTTCTTGTTTCTAAAAACAGTTTTGAAATACAGATAAAACAAATTTCCTGTTGTTTTATTTTTTCAAATTCTTTTCTTAAAACTTAATGCTCTTAAGTTCTAAAATTCAGCTTAGTTTTTAGAGGAAAACAGTAATCATGTAACAAAAAACTAGCTTGGAAAATTTTATTTGAAAAATACTTGAATAACATTTTCAGATATCATTGTTGAAGTTGACAGCTTTCTTCAAAAATATCATTATTCAGAAAACGCATTTAAATACAACATCCTATCTGGAGTTGGGTGTCCGACTCTGTAATAATACATTTGAAACTCCACACTGTAAAAACGATTCAGAAACGTTCCTGGAAAATAATGGGCTGCTAATGTGCCCAATTTCTACCAGTAACATATCTTGGAAATGACAGGAATATTTACCGCTAAAATTCAGTAACTTCCCTGAAATTATCCTGGAAGGTTCCTGAAAAATCAGAAATCTTCCCGTTTAAAGCCAGTCGTGCCACTGGAGCTTTAGAGTAAACTTAAGAAAGTATAATATAATATATTGAAACTTTCCTGATTTATCAAGAAAGTTCCATTATCAGTATAGGAAACATGGCCAAAGCAGAATTGCTTCCATAATCAGTATAGGAAACATGGCCAAAGCAGAATTGCAGGAAAGTAACAAGAATTTTACTCTCCTGTAATTCCTAAGCAGTCCATAGGCTGATTCTCATCCTTTGAGAGATTAATCAGCCTAGACGGGCCGCAATTGCACTGAAGTCGATATACATTATAAATATGCTCAGTTAATCTTAAAACTGGGAGCTAAAAATATTTTTCACTACAGTGAGAAGTCGAACTTGTAGCAATTCAGGAAACTTTTTGACGAAGATGCTTGATTTTTCCAGGAAGTGGATAAAAACCACCGAAATAACGAAACGTTACACGGAAATAACCAGTAACGTTTCGGAATTATTTTACAGTGCAGTTGTAACAGACGTAAAGTAAAAATTAAGACAGTTTTGGATAGTGAATGAATCCGACTACAAAACGAAATCAAAACAAAATTTTGAAAATTTAATCGAAATTGCCGATTTTAACACAGTCGGATACCTTAAACAATTCCCGATACACTAGAAAAAAATACATAGGCCTTGGTTATTTAGTATGCCAATTGAGAATATCCACTATAAAATATTGCAGATGATTTATATATTTTTTTTTTACACTGGCGATATTAGGTAGTTGGAACCTTTTTTTTTTCTTGAACTTATTATGAAATTAACTATACGCGATTTTCTATAGTGAAACAGATTTTCTGATACATATTAAGAAAAATAATTTTTACGCAGATGATGCCTTTTTTCGCATTTATTTTAATAATTAAACCTGTCTATTATCTTTACTAGGATTGGAAATTAGTTTTGATAATCCGATTACGTTGTTTTTGTAAACAGAAAATATATGGCTTTTTATAACACGAAGCTTTTACTAATACTTTAAGTTTTCTATTGCTCATTTATAAATTTAAGCTATATTAAACACTTATGCAAAATAAATATCACAATAAGTAAAAACTGAAAACTTGCGTGAGAATAAAATTTTAAAAATCAATTCCCAACGGAAAAGACAAATCAAGTTTAAGAAAAGGTTGTGTCGTAATGACGAAAGAAAAAGCTCATTATTATGTGTTGGTTTTTTTTTTTTTTTTTCTTATCCTCGTTATCAATAATATTTCAGATATTTCGAGAACTAAACATTTTTAGATTATTTCGATTATGTTAGTTAATTTATAACGAGGCTTCTCTTAAATGATGTCGCACTTTTTTTCCGATAAATATACCCCACTTCTATCCCCTTCTCCACAAAGTGTCAAACTTCACCTTTCCCTCCTCCCCTTGTCACATAACACTCCTTTTTATAAGTATACTTTTATGAAAATATGCATGATGTCACACTTCTTTTTAACCCAGAAATATATCAATATATTCGCAGGAAAAAAGAAAACAGCCCCCCAAAGCGCAAAAAATGTCAGGTAAAAAAATGTAATGGAAATGTAGCGAGCAAAATATGTTTTTCCTGTAAAAGAGGTAAAAGAGTAGTATGTAGAAAGTGCACAAAACATATAAATTATCTCTGTGCTTAGTGTACATGATGTAGGTCAGTTTTCCTGAAAATATTCTGGATACTTATTTTTTCCCCCTATAGATGTAATAATTCTCTATCAAGGAACTTGATGTCATTTCATTATTTTTTTTCATTCATAAAAAGATGTTATAACGAAAATTGCATTTATTTTGTTCAAATATCTCACTTAGTTTTGACCGGTGTCAAAATGATACCAGTAGGCGTTCTAGGGGAAGAAAACGTTCCGGCGTCCTAGTGTTTAGAGATTAAAATGAGAAAGATATATTTCAAAATCGTAACCATGGAAACACGAAAATAAAATGTTTAACAAATTGAATGAAGATGATATTTTTCTATTCAGATTTAAAAACGCTTGTAAATTTTTTGTCCTTTGGAGATAGAAGCTTAGTTTTTCGATCATAGGTCGACATAGATCTGAAGTTTAAAAAATGTCGCTTTTTCCAATGGTGTCCAAAAGAAAACTGTAGGACAATTCCTTCACTTTTTATTGATAGATTTTATGAAGAAAGTAGTGTCTAAACTTCAGCTAAGTAGATATTGAAACAAATTGAGTAGAACGTAGAAAATTCTTCTTTTTCCAACTATACCTAATATTAATATATGCAAGTAATTTCCCCCCTAATATTCAGGAATTTATGTGAAAATTGGGCCTAAGTTGGAATAAAAAAAAAAAAAAACTATTCATCGATTTTTTTCGAACTGGTCTGCAAACCTTTTCTGCACTTAAACGAACAAACTGAAAGTTTCAGCAAAATCGGCCGGGTAGTTCTTGAGTTCTGCGAGTTTAAACACACAGACGCTTTTTGGAGACTTCATTTCATACTATGTAGAGACGTCGCACAATTTTTAAACACCGCCCTCCCTTTGTCACACGTCATACAAATTTTATATGTATATTTTTATTGAAAAAATGCGTCCTTCACACTTCTTTTCATCCCCGCCCTTTCCGTGTCACAAAGTGTCAAACTTACTTATCGCTAAAATAAATTTCCACAACTAAAGACAATGTTTTTAAACTACATTTCTATTATAATTCTCATTTGCATCAGATAGAGTAGAATTTTATAAAACGCGACTGTAAATCATTTACAAAAACTGATCTCAACAAACGGCTAAGATTAAGTTAAATAAATATTTTTGTTATAAAAAGGAAAATAATAAATAACTAATATAGGCTTATGTAAGATTAATAACAATAGTCTGTAAAGTTAATCGAACAGTTTAGAAACAGCGCAACAAAAATGGCGATATTTGACGCGATGGGTTCAAACTAAGATGACTTAAGATAAATAAATACCTTTGAGCTAAAAAGTAAAATAAGAAATAACAACGTCAAAAAGCACCAATTTTAGATTACTGCAGACACGAGTTTCGACATTACAAGGGACGCATTTTTCAATGCGAAAGAAATGAGCTTATGAATGAAAAGACATCCAACAAAAGTCGGATGTGCTTTCATCCATAAAGATATGGGATGTGGACCCATCCAACCAGGAGGATCAAATTCCGGTGGACAGTGCTTCTGGTGAAGAACCAGTACCAGAGGAGCTGCAGAAACCGGTCCAAATGAGAAATGACGTCATTCAAAGGTCAAGTGAAAACAATAAGCAATTCGTGATTGCTTAAAAAACCTGACATGTTATTTACGTGTACTGTGTACCAGTAATCAGTAATAAATACGTGAAATGGTTTGAGAAACTGGCTCTTCTGCATACATTTATGTGTGTTATTTTCGTGCTAGCTCTAGTTTTCGTTACTAATGATAAATATAAACCATGCAATGTTGCTAAATGTGTGAGTAAATGAAATATTTGCATTGAACCAGTCGCGAATACAACACACAAGAAATAATCTATCATTGTTTTCATTTGATTTTTAGATTTCACTGTAAAAAAAATTCGAAACGTTACTGAGTATTTCCGAGTAATGTTTTGGGATATCAGTGGCTTTTATCCACTTAATGGAAAAATCAAGTATAATTGCCAAAAAAATTCCTAAATTGCTACAAGTTTCACGAATGTACATCGTCTACATATCTACATCGTTGTAATAAATTTAAAAAAATGAATAAAATAGATAATTTTTATCTTTTGTTGACATGAATTTATGCTAAACATTTTTACAACATGTTGGGGAAAAACGTCAAATTCCGAACACGTAGCCAATACTGTGAAGCATAGTTATGCTGAACCAAATGAAAATCGGTTAGTGCGTGAGCATTAACATCATTTGCTCTAGGAAGCAATACTACTGCGAAATTCTTTGGTTACTAATTGATAGCTTTATAAAGGCCTAATGAACCATTCTCTCAATTCTACCTATAACTAAAAATATTAATCTTTCCCCAATTACAGCCCCATTTATTTGACTTCAGTTCTCCCCCCTCCTCTTCCAAATCAACCTTTTGAACTTTCTACTAGCACTAATTTTTACTACTTTCTACTTGTACCAATAAAACCTTCCCCGCATTTATAACTTAATGGCTATACAAGTTGTATTAACGCTTACTAAATAACAAATTTGAAATTAAAAATAATAATGTAAGTAGTGTCAACCTGTCGTCCACTTATGAAACATTTGTAAAAGAATTTAATCTTCAAACAGTCGAAAGAATTAAAAAAAAATATTATAAGATAAGCTTCTTTTAACATAAACTCCATATTTTTTGCTGTTTTTGTCCTATTTCAAAAAATACATCAGAGAAGCATACACTAAAAAAAACATCCGAAACGTTCCTGGAAAATAATGGGCAGCTATTGGGCTCGATTTCTGCCAGCAACATATCTTGGAAAGCAAAAAAAAAAAAAAAAAAAAAAATACAGCAACATTTTCCGTTAAAATTTAGTAACTTTCCTGATACTATCTTGGAAAGTTTCTGCTTAATTTCGAAATCTCCAACCCTCGCCCCCAGGGATGTCTCTAAAACCGTCAGAAGAGTTTTGAAAGTATTAATACAATAGATTATCTCCTTTCTAATTTAACAAGAAAGCTTTAAAAGCAGCATTGTAAACCTGGTCAGTTTCAGGGCGGAATTGCAAGGAATGATCAAGAACATCGCCTTCCTGCCAAACCCACAGAATTCAGAAACTGATTCGCTCCCAACGGGTGCGTAGACTATCTGGAAAGCAAGTACATTTAATAATATAGGGAAACGCAACATTAACAGACATGCTTAACACGACATCGCTCTTAGGTTAACCCAATTTTCTGAGCAGTTTAATGTATTCTGACTTTTAAAACTTTTTCTCTCATGCAACTACATAACATCTAACGTTTGGCTGCTTCTGGATCCTCTGAAATAGTTAATTGCGTTTTTATTTGACCAATTTCGATAAAAGGTCCGACCCCAGTAACAGACACAGACACGTCTGATGGGAAACAGTAACATATAGGAAGATAGAAGGATAAGTAATGGACAGAATTCCACTTTTCTCTTCAAAATGTGTAAAAGTTCTTTATTTTTAGATCTAAAACTTTATTAAACTCAAATGAACACGAAACACCGCAGACCTCGCGGTGGCTGTTCCTAACCTTCCAGCTTCCACCACTGCTTTCTAAACACCAACTGGCTCAAAAAAGTACTCCGATAACACTAGATAGTTGCACCGTATTTATGGGTAGCAGCAACATCAGTTTTACATGCCTAAAATTATTATTATTTAAATTCAAATTTACTTACAAATGTCTATTATTGGACCCTTGTCTGTTACTGGTGTCGATACCCTAATCTTTGAATAATCTGCATTCGTGAACCTTGTAGCAACTCAGGGAGCCTTTAGACAAAAATACTGGATTTCACGGGGAGTCGATAAAAACCTCTGAAATAGCGAAACGTTCCGCAGAAATTACCAGTGACGTTTCAATTTTTTACAGTGTATAATTCAAAAAACCTTAACTTCCATTTCCTATAAATTCCCTTCTTTCAAAAGAAGTGATTCAGAAATTATTTCTTGAAAATCCTTTTATGGTCATCTCGAATGAAAAATCTGAAGCCGTAACTATTTGCGACAAAAAAAAAAAAAAAAAAAAAAAAAAAAAAAAACTTTCCTTTTTACACTTAATAAATTTACGTGAGGCATGCTCTGGTTTAAAAGGAGGTAGACTAATTTATAGTTGCGACGTGTCAGACAGAAAATTACTTCTATAATGAAAAGGCAATAAAGGTGCTGGGAAAGAAATCTTTAGAATTCGTTTTGATTTACAAGAGTTTCTCTTCCCCTTTTGAATTTTCCTCCTGAAATATGTTCTTGTACTTCTTGCTCAGAAATAAAGGCTTTCATCTTCAATTTCCTGTATATTTTTTATACTTGTAAGCAGTTTCTTCATTTTTCATTCTTCCTTTTTCTAAAAAATTATTATTGTTATGTTCTGAACTCATGAAACTGCCCTCTTCTAAAATAATTGCAGTTAAACCTCGATTATCCAAAGCTCTTTTAAAAGAAACCTTGTTTATTCGAACTCAATTTCCTTGAACTGTACTTTTTTTTAATCATATACATCTTTTGGAAAACTAGGGATAAATGTGGTTCATTTTTCAGTCATAAATTAATTTCCTTGCTCTAAAAATCGTGTTTTATTTCTCTGCTTTCTTAAAACATAGTCATTCAATTTTTCATTAGAATTGGAGCTGTCTATAGCTGACTTACCTACTCAAGGGCACACATCAAGACGTATCTCTACCCTTTGTGCTGTGGGTGTGTGCCGTTGCATTTTTAATCTTAGCGATTATCATTATTTCTTTTACATCACCATGTTTAGTTAAAGGTGTTTAGAAACTACTTTGACCTCACAATACCTTAATGGGTCTTTTATATATTTATACTCAATCAAATCATGCCTTAAAAATACTAAAATTTCCATTAAAGTGAACGATTATCTCAACAATAAATTATATTATGGTAATAAAAGTTAAAAAAAGAACACCAAAGAAAAAAAAACAGGTAAATAAAAACAGAAAGATGCTATTGAAAATCTTATAATGAATAAATTAACTTTAAATGAGTCAGTAAAATGTAAAATAATCAGGAAATATATATATTCAGTTATTAATAAAGTTAAAAATTTCCTCTAAAATGTAAAATTAGAAAAAGAGGAACCTACTGATAAAGCGAACTGTTTTTTTTTTAATTTCGGATTAATGACGTAAACCAATTATAATATCAATATTATCTTTGAACATTCTCTTAACTAAATATTTTAACTTAAAGCAAATACACATCTCTCCCTTTGATAGTTGTAGTAACTTTAAACTTTAACAATATCTTTCACGACAAAAATTCATCTCTGTTTCTAACGTAAGTTAACTACTTTATAGGTAAACTATTCTAAAGATTAGTGTTGATTTTTAAATCTTTCTTAGGCAAATAATGCATTACAAAATGATATAATTAAGACTTATAATACATCAATAATAATAAATCACCATCTTTTATCTTATAACATATAAATAATAAAAAACCACCAACAAATACGTCATCTTCTTAAAATTCTTCTGCTTTTCAGTATTTTCTGGGAAAAGTTCCCTACGTTAATCCTTAATCTGAGAAAACATTGAAACAGAAGCATTAAAGATTGATTATATCTTTATTATACATACTACGTTACAAACTATCAAAGATGAATGTTTACCGCATCAATCACTTGTGTTCTTTAGCATTTTTACATTATCCATGATGTATTTGCTAGATAAATGCTATGAAACTGATGCAAAGGGAAAATCTTTTTATCTTGTGAAGGGATATTTATTCCATAATGGCTAGATAAAACTCATTATCTGTAATATCCAGTTAATATGTAATATTAGTTTTAAATATAATAAAGGGTTTAAAAGTTAAGAAAAAGGAAATGGGTTTTTAAAAGTGTAATCTTGGAAAGAGAGAGTCTATAACTGCCCTTTATTATGCAGATTACCATTTTCATTCCAGAAAATAAAATTAACTTACTCAAACATACGAAAACAGGTACCTAAAAGGAATATATAGGGTGAGGTTAAATGTGACACTTTATGATAACAAAGCTTGAGCAAAATACGTTGCAAAATCGTACTTTATAGACAGCTCCTTCTGATTTATTATAATTTATAAATTTACTCGTTTTTTTTAAATTTAATTTATTTTTTTTTTTATTTTTGCTCAGTCCTATTTTAAGGAAACTTATACTAGAGTGTTTTCATGGTTTTTATTCGTTTACGGCTGTTAGATCGCCCATTAGCAGTAACGGTTCGCGAAGTTTACCAGAATTTGAATTTTCTAGCTTTTTTGCACATTTTTTATAGTCCGGTTTTACATTTTCCGCAATAAGCGTTCATTGTGCAGCATTTTGCTAATAATACGTTTTATTGTTTTTTATAGACCGTGAACCCCAAAGGAGAAGTTGGCTTTACTTAATGTTTCATCTTGCCCTTCCGATCCTCCAACCCCAGGTAATACACATTTATTTGAAATAGTTACATATTTACAACATATGTTACACATTTACATATATAACAGTTACATATTTACAACAATATAATTATTCATAAGTATAATTTAATTTTAAACAAGTTTTTACTTTTGAGTTGTAAGGTTTGAAAGATTTCTTAGTTTTGGCTTTGATGAGTTTAAAGGGGTTTTTTTTATATATTGATATATATAAATCCATCTCTTGCTATATTTTCGAATACATTTTCTGTATATCTACCGAGTAGTTCCAATCCATTCAACAGCCTGAGTGACGTGGAAATTTTAAGAATGTAAACTTTCACAATTATTGAGTTTATACAAATGATAAAATATCCTTAATTGTGACACATGGAATGGAAATAAATTTAGCAGTTGGCTACACTGTAAAAAAATTCCGAAACGTTACTGGGTATTTCTGTGCTACGTTTCGGGATTTTAATGCTTTTTATCCACTTCCTGGAAAAATCAAGTATTATTGTCAAAAAGATTCCTGAATTGCTACAAGTCGCACGATTGCAGATTTTCACTGTTGCGAAAAATATTTTTAGCTCCCATTTAAAGATTTACTGAGCGTGTTTATAAAGTGTATCGGCTTTAGATCAGTTACGACCCGTTCAAGCTAATTAAGCTTCCAAAGGGAGCGAATAAGTAAGAACTACGTTGCTTTGCAAGAATTGCAGGCGAGGAAGATTCTCTTTACTTACCAGCAATTTTGGCTTAGCTTTGGCCATGTTTTCAATAATGCTCTTGGAACTTCCTAGATTAATCAGGAAGATGCTGAGCTATTATAGTGTACCTTCTTATGTTAACTTGAATTTTACAGAGACGGGACTGGCTTTTAACGGGAATATTTCTGAATTTTTCCGAAGGCTTCCAGGATAATGTCAGGAAGGTTACTGAATTTCAGCGAAAAAGGTTCCTGTATTTTGCAAGATATGTCACTGGCAGAAATTGGGCACATCAGCTGCCCATTATTTCCCAGGAACGTTGCTGAATCCTTTTTACAGTGCAGTAGATGACCACTATACAGTTTGATTCTTTGATTCTTTAAACGTAAAATTGGTAGAGGAATTTCTCTTAGAACTACATAAATGTTTCCGTAGGCCGGGAGGCCTCCAAAAACATCCTTATTCGACAAATTTTGTCTGACGATTCGGTAAAACCACAATCGTTCCAAAAAAATTTGAGTCCCCTTCGGCAAACAGTGAATTTTTGACCTTACGAAAATTTAAGTACATGGTGCCCCTGCGCAAAATACTGGAACTACCCGGGGATGCAGCTAGATCCAAACCATCACTTCAACTGCATTTCTGTGTCCTCTACCCTCTTCCAAATCGACTCCTATTATTGTAGAAAAACCATTCATACTGAGAACGCCTAGGAAGCGGCCACAGCTGCTCGTCATGCTGCAACTCTTGATCCTATTTATCCTTTAGGCTATGTTTTATGTATTTTTTCTGACAATAAATTTGTTGCTCGTAATGCTAAAAACAAAAAATACATTCCAATTTTCATACATTGCCAACTATTGACAAACTAGCTCAATTGAAATTAGTTTACTTCAAATGTTAGTTATGTATTTTCTCTAAAAAAGAACCGACTTTGTTAAACGAACTAGCACTGGAAGTTAATTTAATGAATAGGAAGAAAGAAAAGAAGATGAATTTGTAATCCCTGTTTCCTTAGTGTTGAATCACTTCAATGTACCGATCATTTCGTAAAATCATTTAGCATATCCGACCCAAAAGTTTAAATGTTTCGTTATCTGATATCCCGTTTACGCCTTTAAATCATTGATTCATTCCTACCAGTTTTTTTGTTCGGTAACTTTTGCTTAAATAACTAAAGCATTAAAGTAAGACAAAACAACGTAAGCAGAAGCACAAATTTGTAAATTACAGCAGACACGTGTTTCGGCGTTACAGGGAACGCCTTTTTCAATGCAAAAAATAATGAGCTTATGGATGAAAAGACGTCCGACAAAAGAACGCCTTTTTCAATGCAAAAAATAATGAGCTTATGGATGAAAAGACATCCGACAAAAGCTTTTGTCGGATGTCTTTTCATCCATAAGCTCATTATTTTTTCCCTGTAACGCCGAAACACGTGTCTGCTGTAATTTACAAATTTGTGCTTCTGCTTACGTTGTTTTGTCTTACTTTAATGTTCAGCACAAAGGTATTTATTTATCCTAACTAAAGCATGGCTCCGTTCTTTGCGAAGTAACGGTTCATTTCATTTCGTGTCCCGGTGTAAGCTGATGCTTTACGCCTGTCGTGTATATAAGTATTTTAATCATTTCTGACAGAAACATGGGAAGAGAAAGATAAAAATTATAGTTTGTTTCACCAATTTCCCTTTTGAATTGGTAGCAATATGATGAAAAAGACGATGTTTTAAAAAACGCAGTATTATTCTGAATTTAAAAATGTTTATTAAAAAAATATTATAAGGCTCTTAAATTTCAAACGAGAATAGTTGCGGGAGTACACTTCACAAAGTTTTATAGGTAACCATACTAAACTGTTAACATCAAAAACAAGTGTATGTTGTGACCATCGCAAAATGCATCCTATTATCTCATGTGAATTCTCGACAATAACGTTTAAATACAAATGCGAAGATTTAATGTGTATGGGATTCTGCATTAACGTAGTCCGATTAGCTCAATGTAGTAAATACTTTTCAACGAAATAATATTCTATTATCCGAAATGGAATTAATACACCCCAATGTTTTAAGTTACTTTAAACCAAACAGGAATACAAAAAACGAAATTTGAATTTTTGACATTTTGAATTCAAATTATGCTTTTTGTAATCTTGATTGTGCGTGTGCGGTTAGACATGTGAGGTGTGTGTGTAGGGGTGTATGTGTGTAAAATATGGACGCAACCACCCAAGAGGAGGAGATTCCAGTGAATGGTGTTGCTGGTGGAGGCCGAGGATCAGAGGAGAAGTACCTGGAGACGATGGTGCTCGCAGAGGACCCAGGTCTAACAATCTAAGGATACGGACGTTATTCAATGGTCAAGTGAAAAAAAATAAGCAATTTGTGATAGCTCAAAAAATCATTAAAAATTGCCTAAATAACGTGTATATTAAATTGAGAAACAATCAGTTAAATTAAAGTAAAATAACATTTTAAATGTATTAAAACGTAGAAAGTAGATGTGAAAATAATTGTATTTTGTTGCAGAACTACACATTTATGCCTACGTTCATTTTCCACATCAAAACCTAAAACTCGCAATTTACCACTGATTATGATCACTTTGCTTCAGCATCAGTTCCGGGAAGCTTGGACCATAATAACTGACACTCCGTGACCCAAAGAAAATACTGAATCTGTCTTCGGATCAAGTTTTTAGTGAGGAGACGACAAGAACCAGAAGGGAAATAATTCACAATGGAAATTTGTCGTCTTAGTGAAAGTTCTTAGTACATTGTGAGCTGTGTTGAGATACATCTTCTGAAGATTGAATTTTAAAATGAAGACAGGATCTGTGTGTGGTTTGCATGCCCACGAGACTTGTACTTCTTAGCGTCGTACTATTAGTGTCAAATGTCATGTAATTGAAACAACGCTAACCACAAATAATACTTTTTTTTCAGTCAAAACTGTGAGTTTGGTTACCATCGAACTTTATTTCATTTCGTATATTTAATTCTAACCGTTTGGCATAAAGTTCCTATTTAGTTTAGACTTGTCACACTCGCAAAGGGTTTTTTGGAAAAGTTTTGATAGTTTTAATTTAAAAAAAAGAAATATTTACTGGTGAACGGTTTTTATCTGTACGTAAGGACTGATTACTATCCTTAGTTAGAAATACTAATAAAATGAAGAAACAGAAAAATTGTTTTCGTTTTCTAAATTATCAAATTTAAGGCACCCGATTTCGTCGATTCTCGACTTGATCCTAGATTCCGCAGTTTTACGCATATTTTCAGTCCTAGTATGGTGGTATATACGTGCAACGGTATTTTTGAATCAAGAATGTCCTTTTTACTAAAACACCTATATTTGTCTTTTAATTACTAACTGTCTCAGAATCCTAGATATAATGTAAAAAGTTAAAAAATGAATACTGAATGGAACTATTTTAAACGACCAAGTTTTATATTTAGGAAAAAATACTACAATAAAAAAAAGTACTTAAAAAAATGTTGAGACTATTATAGACACTTCTTGAGTGCCTTAGAAAATCTTGAAGTTTTCTACTTTGCGTGACAAAAAATATTTCTTTCGGAACATCTTTCTGTTGAAGTTAGCCATTTGGGTCTCCTTTATTTGTTTTGGGTTATAATCTTCTTATGTCGAAAGAGAGAATCTTACGACACTTTCACGATGTTGTCGAAGATATTAGAACAATGTTTCTCCTTCCAAGTAGGTTTTCGCACGCAATTGTTCATTATGACAGCCATGTGAGCAAGTACTCGCATTTAAACTTAAACTCGTATTAAACTATAAATAAAAGTTGGTTTTTCTGTAAACTATGCAAACATGTAAGGGCTGAATATTCTAAAATTATTTACTAATGAGTTTAGTTGGCAGTCGAAATTTTTTTTAAAAATTTGCATTTTGTTTAATGTTGAAAACACAAGGAAATTAACTACCCAATTTAAACTATGTGACTGCATAAGTTGTGTACAGTGAATATCCTTTAACTTCGTCCGTAACATTTGTCCTTTTTTTTTTGAGCGGAGGGGGGGGGGGGAGAAATTATGGTAGAGTGATTGGCGCTAAGTTGAGTTTGGATACTTTTACTGTAATCTGTCCTCCAAAATTTAAATTACAACATAATTTTCGAAGCGATTGTAAAATAAAAGGCAGCAATAACACTTTACAGTTTATATAAATGATAAGAAGGAATTTGAACTAAGCTTATGAGTATGGTTGTAATAAGCACTTTTATTTTATGGAAAATAACAGGTGTGAATAGTAAGAAAAATACTTTCATGATTTCGTGTGTTGTTGGTTTTCAGCTGTTGGCAATATCCCTGAAAATAATCAGTAGAATCTTATCAATATCTAGGAAAAGTCGTTTGCTCGGTTCGTTAAGTTTACGAGCAATCGAATAGATGGAAATGGAGTCATTTTCTGACAACTTAATTGATAGAAATAGAGTCTATGCCGCCAAAGAATTTAATTTGAAAGTGGACACGTTCTTCCTTGAACTCACTGTGCAATGTGTCTGTGGCATTTTACCACGTAAAACTGTGATGCAGGTTTTTGCATGGACTTTTCCGCCAATAGTACGTTCTCTGTTGTAATAACTTTTTGCATTAAGCTTATGTAGATTCACATGGAGCGATCAATAAATGGCTGTTTAATGCAGCACATTTCCTCCAAGTTTCATGCTTTCACAATCATCCGTTTGTAATTTAAACCCAAAAACAGGCAGTAGCTCAACTTTTAAAAAGACCACAGTTGATTTGCGAAGGCCTTCTAACCGACATTGCCTCCAATAACACCTCCCTTTTTTACTGAACTTCAAAAATAAAGTAAACACTGTCAAACACTTTCCATTTTTTTTCACTGCAACGTTACTTTTTAATCGACTTTTTAAAATTTCAGAAGAATTGTCGCCTCTCTGAAAATACTTTTCGCGAAGAACGAGCTAAAAGTTTAATTATTTAGTCAATATAAGGCAAAACGTTTTAGAGATAAAGTAAATCATTCAAATGCGTAACTTTGTGTTGCATGTCTCGACGATCAATAACATTCAGATTGGTATAGAGGTTTTCTGGTGCAACAATCTAATTACCACTTACACCCACGGTCAAATTTAGTCCGATTCTAGGCACTACGCTTTGAGCTAAAAGCGGTACACACACTTTCACATGTATACAGTTTTACAATTTTTTTACTGGCTTTAAAACATACCTCAAAACGTGTAAATTACTTGAAATTTTAAAATACAAAACGTTTACGAATCGAATACAAGGGGAAAAAACTAGTATTATTATGACAAAAGAGAGTTTGACTTTTTTTTTTCAAATGCATGAATTGTAATTTAGGCAGTTATGTAACGCATTTGAAAATTATACCATTTACATTAATTTTATTTTAAAATTAATTATGCACAGCCATCGTACTTCAACAGTTTAAGAAAAAAAAAATAAAAACTTCTGATAATATTTTACTGTTTAACGGAAAAGTTAAATTAAAAAAATATCGTGTATTATTTCTTAATTTTGTTTCGAAGAAATTTCCAATCTCAGTAGGCTGGAATCTAATTTGTCTTCTAATTTACAACATTAAAGGCATAACTTGTAAAAGTTTGCAATACGGAAAACGTCACACAAAAAATGCTGCTACTTGTAAAAAAAACAGGTACTTATATAGGCATGTTACATTAAATGTAAAAATATATCTTACAATAAAAAAAAAAAAAAATATAATTTTGTAAATTTTAAAATTTGAAATCTAGTTTTCTCCGTGCAACAGTTTTGGATATTTATTTCGGTATCTGATTTATCTTTTTTCTTTTTCTTATTTTTAACGTAAAATCACAAAATATGCATAAGTTATTTATTCATTTGGCTGTTTACCTCGACCAAAATGGTATAATAGCCACCCGCCCTGCCTAGTGCGGTCAGAGGAGTCCGACTGTGATTGGGAGGTCACGGGTTCGAATACCGAATCGGACATAGATATACTTCCTCTCTCTTGCCCTTCCTTTATGTTAATGCGTTGCTGTGCTGTAAATGGCTGCCTACCCTAAAAACAGGTCCCTATAGCATGAGTGTACATTGTAGAAAAAATTGTGTAACCTTACTAAATAAAATCAGTGCAGCATTCCTGCCTTCGCAACTCTGGAGTAACGTAACTAAATGCTATAACTGGTGCAAAGTTGTACATCTCTTGTGGAAGGTTACGCTATAGTAATGTAACTATAGCGTAACGTCTGACTGATTTCTGCGTAAGGTGACACCAGAATTCCTTGGTGCACCTTCTATCTGCACTTTTAAGGGAAATTCGGTATTTTAAATGTAATTGTTCAGAATATTTCTGAGCTACTAAAAAAGCTTCTGAAACAATAATGCAAACATGACCAAAACTGAAGCTGTCCAGAGGCTTATTTGCTCATATTAGGAACTTGCAGCTGTCCAGAGGCATCTGTGAAGCTTGTAGCAGTTCAGGAAACGATAATACTTGATTTTACAGGGAAATAGATGAAAACCCGTGAAATCCCAAAAAATTTCATTAAAAAAAAAGCAAAATTTCGTTTTTTTTTTTTTTTTTTTTTTTTTTTTTTTTTTTTTTTTTTTTTTGCAGCGGTACAGTATCAATAAAAAAAAAATCATGCTAGAAGTAGCTTGTTTTTATCTTCTTCACAGCTTTTGTTTCAGTCATCCGTTTATTTAATATTTATGAAGTTCAAATGTTCAGGCTTTTTAACACAACCAATATACAGACATTTTTTATTTATTTTAATCTACAAACAGTACGTTTTATTGCAAAAGCCGGTTTTTGTTTCGCTAATAAGAATTTACCAGCTCTGCGTCGATGCTGATATTTATTTATGCCCTTTGAGATCTGCTGACTGCAGGTGGAAAACATAGTGCAACGTTCCACCAACGATTTGAGTTTTCAAAACAATACTACCCACTCCAAACTTCGTGTAACTTTACTCCAATCGTACAGGTAAACTTACACAATTTTTTTACAGTGCACTGTGGGAGTCGGAATTCTCACAACACTAAAAACGATTCAGAAACGTTCCTGGAAAATAGTAGGCAGCTGATGTGCCCAATTTCTGCCAGCAACATAGCTTGCAAAAATCAGGAACGTTTTTCGATAAAATTCAGTAACCTTCCTGATATTCTCTTGGAAGCTCCCTGAAAAACTCAAAAATCTTCCCATTGAAAGCCAGACTTTCTCTGAAAAATCAGAGTTAACTTAGAAGACATAATATCATAGCTTGGCACCAAACTGATATATCAAGGAAGTTTCGAATGCAGTATTACAAACATGGCCAAAGATAAGACTGAATTGCAAGTAAGTATCAAGGACTTTTACTCGCTTGTAACTCTTGCAAAGCTACGTAAGCCATAGACTTATTCGCTCTGTTTGGGAACTTAATCAGTCTGGACAGGCCGTAATCTAACTGAAGCCGATACACTTTAAAAATACGTTCAGTTAATCTTTAAACTGGGAGCTAAAAATATTTTTCTCAAGAGTGAAAAGTCTGCATTCTTGCAACTTGTAGCAATTCTGGAAACTTTTTAAAAAGTAAACTTTATTTTTACAAGTGGATAAAAACCATTATAATCCCGAAACGTAACACGGAAATACTCAGAAACGTTTCGGAATTTTTTTACAGGGAAATTACGGTATAGTTGGAAAACTGAAGCTGAGCACCCCATTTAGCCAGTCTAGCTGTCCCACGAAAACCTGGACAATACAAAAAAATTAGTAACACAGTAAAGGATTTGTTTTTATAAAGAGTTATATTTTGTACTTACGAAGTCTGTCAGATGTATTATTTTAGTATCATACCATGATAGATGGTACAAAAATACTTATTAATTATTATTATTTTGTTATCTAGTCTTTCATTTTAATTGTTATGCATCACCTCACAAGCAATTGTTTTACTAATCAGAACTTTCTTAGTCCATATTAATAACTTTTAAGTTGATACATCGTCTTTTAAAGTACTAGCAATTTTCATAGCATGGTGTTGCGAATTAAAATGAAAAATATATTTTTTTTTTCTTTTAGCTATGCATTCTTAGCTGTTTATATTTTTATGCATATGCCGCCATTTGCATAAAAATGTAAATATTGATTTTGTAAAGTTAATATTTTTTGTTTCAACTTTATTTTCCCCTCTCTTCTTCGTTTACCGCACACATAATAACCATAATTTCACTGATTTATTTCCAATTGTTTTATTTTATTTTTTAAATGTTTAAAGAGTAAGTATTTTTCCAAGGAAAACATTTTTAAAGCCTTAAAAATCTGTTGAAGGAATGATGAAATACGTTAATAAAATGATGATTCTTTTCATTTCTAAAAAATTTTGAACATATAAATCATTACGAGATAGAAAACTAAAAGTTTAAAGCTGTGAGAACTCGGTTTGCTCAAATTTTGTTTTATATATACTAACACATCTTTTGCTAAATTTTACTGTTTTAAATGAGTAAATTGATCATCAAACAAGGTCGATAAATTTATTTATTGATAAAGTAATAATTTACTTGAAGCGAATTTTGAATATTAAGTTTAGTTTTTCTGCTTTTGTGGCTAAACTATATGATAAATACTCTTTACAATTATTTTGCTTCTCGAAAAAAAAAAAATATATATATATATATATATATATATATATATATATATATATATATATATATATATATATATATATATATATATATATATATATATATATATATATATATATATATATATATATATATATATATATATATATATTTTTAATATTTTTTAAATATTTTATATATATATATATATATATATATATATATATACAGGGTGATTTTAATTAAAGTTCCACTTTCAAAACGCTGTAAAATTAAAACCACTGGTCAGAATGACCTCAAATTTCAACGGAATATTATCGAAGAAGGGGGAAAACGTATGACAAAAGAAAAATTAATATTTGGAATTTTTAGCAATAGATGGCACTGCAAGTATCAAAATATGTAAATCAAAACACCTGTCATGCTCCCGACTCATTGAAGTTGTTATAAAAACGCCAAATACACGTTTTTTTCCTCATTCCGCTTCTGAGAAGTTCACCATGACAGTCTCAATGAAAGACCTGGCCGTCCTATTCACCTCAGCTTAACCCGTGTGACTTCTGGATATGGGGCCTATCTGAAAGCTGTTGTGCTCAGTGCTCCGATTGCAAACTTTGCTGAGTTGAAGGCATGCATTGCGCAACACATTCTAAACGTGACCCCGGAAAAACTTCAATCAGTTATAGAACATGCTGTTTCTCGATTTCAACTTGTTACAGACAAGAAGTTCTGTCTAGAACTAGACGAGCCTACTTTCCCGTATACCCATACTACTTTCTAGTACCTGATCAATGTTCTCAAAATAGCTAAAATCGCAAATTGTTTCAAGCATATTTTTCCAATATTTTAAGCTACTTTCTAGGAATAAAATATTCCTCACTCATCTAAAAAAATTAGATGCGTAAAAAAAAGAAAAAAAAACAAAACGAACAAATAAAATAGCAGCAACTTTTAAACAAGGCAGCTAATACACTTTTTTCCATTTAAAAAAATTCTTCAACAGCTTTCAAAACGAAAAAAAAAATAATAAAAATTAATAAGCTCATTAAAATAAATACATCCTATCAAAAAAAAAAATCGTTTCTTTTTCCCCTGTTGCCAAAAATAATTTTTTAAATGAATTAATGCACTTATCAAGATAAATAAAAACAATAAAATGTCAACGTAAAGATATACTTATTATTGTCAAAAAAAAAAAAATCGTCTGCGCATATCTTTATGTACTTTATGTACATATCTTTACGTAGAAATATAAATGACTTCGAGTTTATTCACCGAAAACTGAATACCTAAATAAAAACTTTAGCATTAAAATAAAAACAAATCACATCAACAATAATTATTTCACAGTTAAAACCATAACGTCGGAGTCGGAGTCAATCCAATTTTGGGATGAAGGAGTCGGAGTCTAATATCCAAGAAACGGAGTCAGTCATTTGTCCGTGTATAAATTTTTGCCAAAGCTAGAAAGCCATAGTCGAAGTCGGGGAGTCGGAGTCCGATTAATTGTCGGGCACAGGAGTCGGATTCGGATTCAGGTGCCCCTAAATTCTCGGAGTCGGAGTCTGGAGTTCGGCGTCAAGAGCTATTTCCAACAAAATTTGTTTGAAGTAAATCCGCCTTCAAGTACGGAATCTACATTGACTTTCAGTTTCCCCGTAGGCGCTAATGTTAAGGGATTTGAACTGTTCAAAATTGAACAGAAAATTGTTCAAATCAAAAAGATATTTTATATACAAGTTTTTCATCAAAAGCTTTTTCCTACAAAGTTTGTTTGAAGCCAATTCGCCTCACAGTTCGGAATTGCCTTGAATTTCCCCGTAGGAGCTAATGTTAAGTTTTTTTGAACTGTTCAAAATTGAACAAAAAATAGTTCAAACCAAAAAGCGAAATACGGGAATGAGGTGTCCTTGCCGAGATCTTTCGAACAAAAAAAAGTTTGTTCGAATCGGACTATTCATTCAAAAGTTATTAGGGGGGGACAGACAGACAGACCGACAGACAGACAGACAGACAGACAGACCGACAGACAGACCGACAGACAGACAGACAGACCGACAGACATTTTTCCCCATCTCAATACCCTACTTTCCAATTTTTAATTTTTCGATATTTATTTAATTATTTTATTTATTTTTGACTTTTTTTTGTTTTTCGGGATATTTTTAAGATGCATTAACCCTTCTTTCATGCTTTTTTCTTCTTTTTCTGACTTTTATTGGGAAAGTAGGCTAAAAACGGGGGTACATTATAATGAATATCTTTTGCACCAGTCTCACGAAAATTAAAGACCGATTTCATTTTAACTGATGCTTTTTACGTGGTTTTTGGCCTAGGACAATTAAAAACCTATTTTTCCCATCCAATGTGATATGAACTGTCCGTGTTGGATGGGTTTACTTATCTAACAGTATCACACCAATGGCCTTTTGCACGCTGAGTAGTACGGTGTTTTAACGTATAGTTTACACCTTAGGTAATATTTTATGATTTATTTGTCATTTGTAGTCGACCACAATTAAATTATGATGCTTACAGCGCCATCTATTTCTAAAAATTCTAACTATTTATTTATTTTCTGTCATCAGGTTCCCCCCTTCTTCGATAATATCCCGTTGAAGTTTGACGTCATTCTGACCAGTGGTTTATTTTTACAGCGTTTTGAAAGTGGAACTTTAATTATAATCACCCTGTATATATCTATATATATAAAAATCTCGTGTCACGATGTTTGTTCGGGGTAAACTCCGAAACGACTGAACCGATTTGAATCAAATTTCATATGTATCTGTAATTTGGTCCAACTTAAAAGATAGGATGGTTTTTATAACTTTTTATTGCAAATAAAATGTTTATTATGTATTAATAATGTGTGTTGATTGTTTGGTTCTGTAAATTCTTAATAGATGGCGCTGTAAATTAATTCAACCTCAAAAGTTGTATTCTTAAGTTAATAAAAATTTACAAATATGTTACGGATATTCATGATTATCAACAATATCGCCGAATAAAGGGGGAGTATTAAGGGCACACTTTTCAATGTAAATGTCAAATTCTACAAATCAAGTTGAAATTGATATGCAGCGGGAAGTTCCACACTCACCACTGCTTTTAAAAACGTATGAGTCTCATATAAATGTCGAGTCTTGCAGTTCCGTGAGGTCAACTAAATACTTTGTCAAATACGTTATTAATGATAAGATAAATAAATACCTTTGTGCTGAATAGTAAAGTCAGAACAAACAACGTAAGTAGAAGCACAAATTTGTAAATTACAGCAGACACGTGTTTCGGCGTTACAGGGAACGCCTTTTTCAATGCAAAAAATAATGAGCTTATGGATGAAAAGACATCCGACAAAAGCCAAGAGCAGATAAGCATGCAGCTTAAAAGATAAAAACAGCGGATTAGCCAAACACCAATGACAAAGTTATAAACCGATCAGGAACCAATAGAAATGCAAGCAAAGGCCAGGAGCTTTCTCTTAGGTACGAACCCAGAAAGAAAGAATTCAATTGGACAAGGATTAAGCCGAAGCTTAAACAAAAAGAAAAGAAATTGTCAGTAACCGTGAACCGCAAGAAAGGAAAAGCAGAATGGAAAACCAAGAAATAAAATAAACAGAAACAAAAAATATTCGAAAAAAGGAAAAATAAAGATAAATAGAAGAAAATTGGGGGGGGGGGGGGTGTCAATCAAGACAAAAAGGTAAAAATAAACAAAGGAAGATAGATAAAAATGAGTGGGAAAAAAGGGGAGTATTAAAGATATGGGAGCCAAATGTTAGAAAAATATGGAACTGAACTAAGATCGTTAACTAAGTTAGAACTGTTCCTCAAAATATGAAAGGATTCCCAAAAGTCAAGATCTGATGAATTGGGGCATTTTTGGATAATCTGAAAAGAGTTAAAATCAAAAGAGTGATTCGAATTCCAACAATGTTGAGCAATACTAGACTTATTTAATTGTTGTTTTTTCACATAATTTTGATGCTCTTTCAAGCGAATTTTTAAAGCACGCCGAGTCTGTCCAATATAGGCAAGTTTACAACTACAATTAATTCTATAAATTCCACAACAATTAAGAGGGTGAATAGGATCTTTAAGAGAAGAGAATGAAAGTTTATTAATAGGAGAGAACACCACCTGGAATTGGAAACGTTTTAGAATCTTAGCAACCTGATAGCTTACAGATGGAAAGAATGGCAAAACAACCAAATTCTTTCTGATGAAGGTTCGGTTAAGAACATTAGTTTGGGATTTATTTGAAAGTTTTTAACTAAAAATTAAAGCCTAGACTATGGGATCAAAACTCCATCAAAACAAAACTGCGCAGCCAAAACAAAGTGAATGTTGTTTTTGCATTTGCTTTCGTTAAACATTCCCTAACAGGCGGAAATATTTGCGAACCGTTAATTTTCGATTGTTTAACACATATCACGATGCATTTCGCGAATTGTAATTATTGGTAGAACACAATCATTGGGAATTGCATTTTCTAATGCAGGTTTTGCATAACGAGAAAGAGTATTCGCCAACGGTTTAACATAATTTTGAGGACGTATTATCCAACACAATCATTATTTCTGTGGGGAAGCTACATAAATTTTATGCTTGAAGATGTACTCCATAGAGTTAAACAAACACAACGATGTTCAAATCAAGATTTTACACCAAGAATGTATAATGAAGCTTCAGTGTTGATTGAAGATTTATGCATTTCAATTTCAAATTTGTTGTTTAGTCATTATGGTGTGATATCACGTGATTAATTGGTTACTGTTAAATTAATTAACACTGATTTACAACGAGAAAAAACAGTGCAACGACGCTGTCTTAGCTACAATTATTGTGAAGAATGAGCCATTACTGAAAGCTGAAAAAAATCATAATCACATTGTGCTGACCGTTGATGCTGTAGAAGGCTATATAGTTGTCGATAAAAACAAATCCGTAAACATTCCAACTGAATTTTTAAATTCTCCGGATATACCAGAAATGCCACTAGACGGTTTCCTGTTGAAAATTGGTTCACCAATCGTTCTTTTTCACAACCCCACCTATATTATGCAACGGTACCCGTTTCTTCATCAAAATTTCAACAATTTTGACGGAAAAGTTTAAAGGAGAAATTTTTGTGTTGCAAGTAATCCATTTATAGCGTCATAATTTTCAAACACATTTCGAAGGCTTCAATTTCCGATTTGTTTAGCTTTTGAAGAGACCATAAATAGATCTCAAAACCAAGCAATGTCTACTTTCGGTTGGACTTGAAACATACATGTTTCTCTCATGGGCAACTACAGGGTGTCCTGAAAAAGAGTGTTTTCAAAAATTCATAACAATAAAATGGTTAATGATAAAAAAAATCTTTTTGCAGGAAATTCATGTGATGGGCCTAAGTTTAATCTCCCTAAGTTCCAAAATTTAGTTTAAGAATTTTCCAGTAGATGGCGCAGCAGATGTAAGACCGCAAATCAAAGAAAGACAGAAAATTACATCATAGTTTTTTGAAAAACATTTTTAATAAATAAAATTTCGCAACAATATTTTCAAAATGCCTGCCGCCGGCTGCAACCACATGTCGCAATTGGAGGAAAAATCGGTAAATTCCAATAATTACTTTTAGAGGCTTACTATCTGCAGCGCCATCTATTGAAAAGCTTTTGAACTAAACTTTGGAGCTCTGGTGGGACGAAACTTACGGCCCATCACATGAATTTTCTGCATTTTTTTTTTAATCATTACCTATTTTTCTGTTATAAATTTTTGAAAACAGACAGTCTTTTTCAGGACACCCTGTATGTATTGCCTACTCTTGATTGGGAAAGTTATCATACCTATTTGTGTTAGCAAAAGACAAATAATAGAAACAATAGATTTAAGTCAATGTTATCTACCTCATTTATAAAATTTCATTTTTATATGTTTTTAATTTAGTTAATTTATTTTGAAAAAAAGTTATTTATTACAAACTATAGGGAAATCTGAGATGAATAAAATGTAGTGTACATTCTAAAAGTTTATGTTGGTTTACGCTTATTTTCTACATTCCAATATTTTACAATCAGTTTCGATATTTACTATCACTTTCAAGTTATTTTGCTTTTATTTTTGATTGAAGTCATACTTTCAAAATTTACTAAGCGTAGGTATAGTGCTTTTACCAGCGAAAATTTAGTTAATACTTACTAAAAGTAATAACTACTTAATTCAGCCTAACACACCATTGTCAATCTCATATGTTTTAAAATTGGCTATAATATTTTAAGCTTTACTAAAAATATTAATTAGATTCCATCAAAATATTGAGCAAAATAATATTTTAAATTTTAATCTAACTATTTCTCGCCACAGCAACGCGTGGCTGGGTCAGCTAGTATATATATATATATATATATATATATATATATATATATATATATATATATATATATATATATATATATATATATATATAAATCTCGTGTCACGATGTTTGTTCGGGGTAAACTCCGAAACTACTGAACCGATTTTTATCAAACTTCATACCTATCTGTAATTTGGTCCAACTTAAAAGATAGGATGGTTTTTATAATTTTTAATTGCAAATAAAATGTTTATTACACATTAATAGTGTGTATTCATTGTTTAGTTCAAAAAATTCCTAATAGATGGCGGTGTAAGTTATTTAATCGATACAACTCTAACATCGTTTGACTTACTGCTAAAATCCCTATAATAAAAAAAACTCAGGAACGTTGCTTATTATTTCCGTGTAACATTTCTGGATTTTCAGGTTTTTATTCACTTCCTGAGGAAATCAACTATCTTTGTCAAAATGTTTTCTGAATTGCTACAAATTGCAGAAATACAAATATCTCACCGTTGTGAA
Organism: Uloborus diversus; assembly: GCF_026930045.1. Classification (NCBI taxonomy): domain Eukaryota; kingdom Metazoa; phylum Arthropoda; class Arachnida; order Araneae; family Uloboridae; genus Uloborus; species Uloborus diversus. The sequence continues at coordinate 20,986,134 of NC_072738.1, forward strand.
AAATATTTTTTCCACCAGTATCAAAATTAACTGAACGTACTTAATAAGCGTATCAATTTCAGTTCGGTCACGGAGCTGTCCGAGCACTCTATGTTTCCTTTTAGAGCGAAAGATATCTCTATCACAAAGAATTGCGGCCGAGTTATGTTCGAGCTACGTACTTGCGAGTCCCTTAGCCTTGGCAGTAATTGCATTAATGCTTTGAACGCATTCATGGAAAAGCAGGAAGGTGCCGAGCTTTTGTGTAAAATCTACATTTATCTTCTTTGAAGGTGCTAGATAAATAACCGGCTTTAACAAAGAAGACTACTGATTTCTTCAAAAAGATTCGGGATAATTTCTGGAAGGATACTTAATTTGAGCGGAAAAAAATTATTTTCTTTCTTTTTTTAATTTTTTTTCTAAGACATAATTAGTTCTTACAAAGATACGGTTGCAACAGAAAACTGCAGTGACAATTGCATTGTCAGACATTGCTGCTTGAGATTTTTTAGATGGTAGACGAGCAGCACATTCAGCTTTAAAGTTCCTTATTCATAACAAACCAAACGCAATGTGTAACATTAAAGAAAAAGGCGGCATGGCTGTAGCGTTGCAAAAGAGTGCAATTATAATTTGGCATAAGTGTACTACGGCCCATGAGCAAAAGCATTCATTCGAAGCACATCATAGAATTATGCAAGATTTGAAAGGCAATGATAAACTTTTAGGTGGTATTGTCTGAATACTGTCTGGGGATTTACGGCAGACATTACCAATTATTCCGATTAAATCAACGCATGTTTAAAACAATCCTTTTCACAGCGTAATGTAAAGATAATGCGATTGACCATGAACATGCCAGTACAAAAGCAAAATGACCTATTCGTACAAGTATTTTCTAAGCAATCGCTGGGTATTGGAAACGGTGAAATTGAACTGTATCAAAATACACAGTACATCAAATAGCCCGACAATTTCAGCACTGCCGTTGAAACGAAAAGTGAACTAATTGAGAGTGTATTCCCGAATAAATTCATTTTTTTTTTAATGATTGCCTCTGTAATCGCGCTATTTTGGCAGAAAAAAAACTTGATGCAGACGCAATTAACTTTTAGATGCAACAGTTGTTGTCCGGTAATTTTAAATCATTTAAATCAATTGATATAATTGCTGATTAGAGCAAATCAGTAAAGTTTCCAACTGAATTTTAAATTCTCTATATATACCAGGAATGACACTACAGAATCTTCAGTTGAAAATTAATTCAACAATTAATTTTCTCTATATTTTAAATCCACAAAGTTTTTACAAATATACACGTATAATTATCAAAAGGGTCACCGGAAATGTTCTTGATGCAGCAATTTTGACGGGAAAGTTTAAAGGAGGAATCATTCTGCTGCCGTGCATTCCATTAATATCGTCAGAATCTCCAATACAGCTCAGAAAGCTTCATATTCCGCTTCGCTTAGCCTTCGCGATAATCATAAATAGATCTCAAGACCAAACAATGTCGGTTTGAATTAGGAAAATAGGTGTTTCCCCATGGCCAACTACATGTAACCAGCTCCTCTTTTTAAAAAAACCATCAAATCTGTTCGTGTTAACAAAAGACAGATTAACCAAAAATATTGTGAACAAATTAGTACAAAGATAATTTTCAATTTTAATAATTTAGAACAATGTAAACAATAGTTCGAAATCAATGTTATCTACCTTATTCATGAAATTTTACTTTTATAGCTTTTCAATTTATGTAGTACATTTTGTGAGATGTCATTGATTAAAATCTATAGTTAAAGCTTAGATGAATAAAATGTAAAAACAAAAACTGTATATTAATTAATGCTTAATTTCAACATTCTTATACTTTATTTACCACTTTCAAGCTATTTTGCACCCTTGCCCGAACTAATTGCACTACTAAAAAAAATTCGAAACATTTCTGAGTATTTCCGTCTAACGTATTAGGATTCTAATGGTTTTTATCCACTTCTTGGAAAAATCAAGTATCATTGTCAAAAAGTTCTCTAAATTGCTACAAGTTGCATGAACACAGATTTCTCACTGTTTTCAAAAATATTTTTAATCTATCAGTTCAAAGATTAACTGAGCGTATTTATAGAGTGTATCGGCTTCATTTTGACTACGGCCCGTCCATGCAAATTAACTTCCCAAAGAAAGCAAAGAGGAATGAATGACGTTGATTTACAAGACTTGCAGGCGAGTACAATGCTCGATACTAGCTTCCAATTCTGACTTTGGCCATGTTTGAAATACTGTTTATGGAACTTTCAAATTAAATCAGGAAGTTGCCAAGTTTTTTTTTTTTTTATATTTACGTAAGACTTTTCTGATGTTTCAGAACCACGACTGGCTATAAACGGGAAGTTTTCTGAAATTTCTTCCGGGATAATTTCAGGAATGTTACTGAATTTTAGCGGAAAACGTTCTTGGTTTTTGTAAGGTATCTTAACTGGAAGAAATTGGGCACATCAGAAGCCCATTATTTTCCAGGAACGTTTTTGATTCGTTTTTCGTCTACTTACTAAATTTAATGAACGTAAAGTATAGAAAGTAATGCTTTTACGATAGAAAATTTAGTTAGTACTTACTAAATTTAATAAATTCATACTTCGGCGAAACACGACCGTTCTCAATCCCCTGTGATTTAAAATAGACTGAACTTTTTCCAACTTTGTTAAAAACCTTGATTGAATAAAAATAATGAGTAAAAAATTCTTTCCATTATCAGCCACAGCAACGCGTGGCTGGGTCAGCTAGTATATATATATATATATATATATATATATATATATATATATATATATATATATATATATATATATATATATATATATATATATTAGGCAAAATAAAACAATGTTAAAGGAATGCGTTTGCTAAATTAAAATTTGTAAATAATAAATAAAAGAACATGCAGTTTTCCCAAAAAGAAAATTGAAATAAAAAACAAATAAATAAATAAGATTTTCTTCGTATCCAGTTAGAGTTCTAAAATTATTAGTTTCTGAAACACAAAATTGAGTTTTGTTTAAAAATTTTGAATAAGGATGAAAAATAATTCAAGAATGAAAACGTTATAAACCAAATTAATTAATTTAAAAAAAAAACATAAAAACGGTTTTGCCTATAATAATAAGAATACAATTAACTAAAGTATTCTCTGCTAGGTATGCATTTTTGTTTCTTGCGCATTTTATAAAAATAATTTTTAAAGCAATGCGAACTCACGTTTTGATGTTGAAATACACAAACAGAACAGTAAACAAAAATACAAAGCTATTACGTAGTCATTAAAGCCTAGATAATAATATTATGTGGAAGTTATATCCACATAAAAATGCTAAAGAAATTTTTGCTTGAATTAAAACACTATCAACATTCCTGAAATTTTAGTTTTAACACGAGACTCACACAATTAAACTTTCAGAAATCACTTTATGTTATTCGAGAATACACTTTCTTATGCAACGAACCTTCCTAATGAATGATTTTTCTTGCATTTAAGTATTGCCCCGCTTTTCCCTACTTAAAACGAATAAGTTGAATTTTTATTTCCGGAAGATATTTTGATTGCTAAAGAGAGATGCATTATTGATTTTCCCTTTTTAAAAAGGAGTAAATTAACTCCAAAGAGATTTTCTTTAAGAACAGAGTCAGAAAATTGATACAATTGAGGTAATAGATTCTAAAGTCAATAATTGTATTCTGGCTTTATTTAAAAAATGAGCAAAGAGCAACTTTATTTCACTAAGAAATTATCTTTGATTGAAATAGTTTTGTACAATATGCTTACAGATGATGCAACAATTGCGATTGGTTGTAATTAAGGTTTACATTTGTAGAAGTTGAAAATAATAACTGCTTAATTTGTTATGAAGAAATAATGCACTGATGCTTATCTGTAATTATTAAACTATTCTCCGTAGTTCAGAAGTAAATTTAAAATAGAAAAATATTTTATTTAATTTAGTGTTCAAAAATATTTGCTGTTTTACTTAAAGATTGTGCGCAATTATTTAGCACGTCCATTTTTTACAAATTCATTATTTCTTTGTTAAAAAATAATTAACCTCAACCAATATTATTTAACATTAAGCTAAGGTTATACTACACAATGTAAAATAACATTTTAAAAGCTACATTTTATAAAATTGAAAGATAACAAGAAGAAATGATATCTCCGTAAAAGTAATAACGGGTTGCAAAATAATATTAGCATTGCAATTAGTTTCATATGAAACGTGTGTTTCTTGAAATAGCTTTAGAGTTAATGCTTAACTTTTTTTTAATAAACACCTAGTTTTAGTAATTATGTTCTAATTCTTAAGAATTCTAAAGAATGCTTACTTAATCATTTTCTTACTTTTTACTACTTTTGTTTTATATTTATGAATAGGACTTGATGCTTTTTGCTATATTTAAAATGTTATTCTGTTCATATAATTTATAAATTACTATGATAACATAAGTTATCAAATGCAACGAGATGAGTGGGGTTGGGGGCAATGCAACAAAACTCTGCAATTCAACAACAAATTAAAAATAATTTGAATGGGTAAACTATTTTTTTAACAAAATTATAACGTTCAGAAATACGGAGTACTATTTTCGGTGCAATTTTTGATTGCAAAATTTAAATAACGATTTTATTAATTTATTCTTTCGATCTTTCACTAAGGATGTATTAAACATACGCAGTGTCGCATAATTTTATCAAGTTCCTCAATTAGTCGGGTAATAAATGATTTAAACAATTCGTTGGATATGCATGTAACTATGACTTAATTATTAAATGATCAAGACCAAAATGCATTTTTAGATGTTCCAGAGTTATTTATAGCACATTTTCTTAAATTTTTAACTACAAACATTGTTTTAAGAAAATAAAAACATTTAAGGGGATACAGTACCTAAAAAAGGACTAAACGATCAAGAATGTTTTTATTGCTTACTTCAAAACTAAAACGTATTCCAAACACTGGGAACAAGTTTCAAAGCTTAGATCCAATATTTAAAATGTTATGAATGGTTTTAGGTCATGCTCGTTATGTGTTCTTATGTAAAAGAAAAACTTTAAATTGCTTTTTCTCGATGATCGTTTATTTGTGTTTTCATGCTATAAGAATCTTTAAGGGTTTTTTTTTCTATAAGAGATACAGCTTTTAAGTAATACTTTTTGCTGTCAGGATAATACAATTAACAAAACTGCTTTGAATAAGCATTTTATGAATATACAAAAATGTTTAGAGCATGTTATATTTTATAAAAGCAAATTTTTTACGATAGTTTTGCAATTTTTTACGCAATTAATCGCAGATAATATTCTAAAAATATACAAGCAAATGAATGCACAGATTTTTAGAGAGATTTATAGTGATTGTTTAGCAAAAAACATTTTTTTTGATAAGTGCCAAAACAAAAAAGTCTTAGAGATTTTTAAAACATTAAAATTTTCCTAAATTTTTTGAACCTTTTTTAAAAAGTAGTTAATTTTTACATTTTTTGAAAAGAAATTATTGATTGCTAACTACGCGTGCATGCTAAGGTTTCAAAGAAGAATATAATTTACTGAAAATTACAGCAAATGTTTAGAAGGTAATGTGACCCCTTAAAAATAAGAAAGCTAAATATTGAAACCCTAAATAATTTCACGCCTTATATTTTCGTAGAGTACTTCTTGTTCAGAACATTGATTCTTTTCTTTCCGTATATAACAACAAAAATTTATTTTCTCCAAAAGACCGAAAACTGGCTGGCATTGTTCTCCGTTGTCGTTTCGTGGAAGTAATGTTTTCTCCATCAGTGAGCGTAAATTGGATGCTAAGCGAACCGGTTAGAACCGGTCTTGACTCAACATGTAAACAAAAGCGATATTCATGCTGAGTAAACACACTCATTAGATTGTATGTTGGCATTAGAAGTGTTTTATGAAGATGGTGTGATTTTTCTTGTATTGTAGATTTAGCAGGGCTGTTAAAGGTGTATGTGAGTGGAATTTTGCCTCCAAGAGCATTAAGCTAATAGCTTGTAAGAATAAGTACGTTGGCATGGGTTTCAAAGTTTTCTTAATCCTTCGTGAATTTCCTGCAATTACCTAAGCCTGTCGAAAAAGGTTGAGTGTGCTGCATTAATCGCTTAATATCCTATCAGGAAAAGCACAAAAGTTAGAAATGTGAAATTTGCGATTAGAAAAAGATTATGTTAGAATAGTTACAAAATGTAGCATCAACGTTAAATTATATTGTACATTTATTGTACACATTTTAATTTTTACTCCAAAATTTTCTGCAATTACCTAAACCGGTAGAAAAAGTTTAAGTGTGCTGCACTTATTTTGCCGAATATCCTATCAGGAAAAGCACAAAAATTAAGTTTTTGATTTTGCGGTTAGTAAAAAGGTTACGTTAGAGTAGCTACAAGATAAGGCATCAAAGTCAAATTACATTGTAGAGTCATCATACGCTTTTTTTTACTCCTATTGTTATTTGGATTGTATTTAATTAAAGAGCATATTCGCTATATGGACGCCTTAGAATAATAATTTGGTAAACAAATTTTGTGAACGTTAAGCTTTAAACGTTCTTAATACTTCATTAATTCCTTGCTAATAAGTCAAGAGAAAATGTTAGGGCATGCCTTTTTCCTCTTTCTTTTTTTTTTTTTTTTTGAATATAATAACAGGAAAAAGTATTAGTAAAACATTTGTAGCGTACAAGTGGCAAGAAAATTTTGTTACATGAACGACGATTTATGTGGCCTCAATGTAAAAATATATTGTGCGTTTATCGTACACGTATGAGTAGTTGAATAGTATTTTATAAAATAATGCATTTGATATACTTATGGACGACTTGAAATGAGTTTTGTAAGTCAAATTTTTTTCAGTTTGAATTAAAGGGGGTTTGGGTTCTTTAACTTCTCTAAATTGGACAAAAGTAAAAAAACGCGAATATATTGGTTCCAAAAAACAACAAATTTCGTCAATCAACAAGAGCTGACGTTGAGATGAAAATGATAGTGATATATATCAGTTACCATGCGCACTGTAAAAAAGATTCAGAAACGTTCCTGGAAAGCAATGGGCAGTTGATGTGCCAGTTGATCTGCCAGTAACATATCTTGGAAAAAATTGGTACGCTTTCGGCTAAAATTCAGTAACCTTCCGGAAAGTATCCCGGAAATTAAGAAATCTTCCCGTTTAAAGCCAGTAGTGTCTTTGAACTTTAGAGTAAGCTTTGATAGGCATAATAACTTGGCACCTTCCCGATTTACCAAAAAAGTGCTAAACACAGTATTACAAACATGACTAAAGCTAAGACGGAAGTGTAAGCAAGTATTAAAATCTTACGCGCCTGCAACTCTTGCAAACCTACGCAGTCCGCTGACTTATTTGTTTCTTTCAGTTTTAATCAGGCTGTTATCAGGTTTTTAACAAAACTGGACCGAAGCCCATACACCTTATAAGTACGCTCAGTTAATCTTTAAACTGGGAGCTAAAAATATTTTTCACAACATCGAGAAGTCTTCATTCCTGCAACTCGTTGCAATTCAGGAAACTTTTTGACAATGATGCTTGATTTTTCCAGGATGTGTGTAGCAACCATTAAAATCTCGAAACGGAAATACTCAGTAACCCTAACGTCTTTACAGTGCGGCTGATTGGTCCAGAAACCTGATTTTTGTACTAATTTTTAATTTCTGTAAGTCCTCTAGTGTGTGTGGTGTACTACTTTGGGCGCAGATAAATAGCAGTATCTGAAGAAATGAGATTTTAAGGCATTTGAAGAAACACGTTTTGAATTCACTAACAGCAATAGAAAAATGCAGGAATTCGAAGTTTTTTCGGGATTTTTTTTTTAGTGGAAACCAAATATTAAGAGGTAAAATTTTCCTGATTAAAGTGCATTACATGTGTTACCACATAGTCAAACAATTACCTGATAGTTGACGCTAAAAAAATAGTAAATAACTTGCCTTTTCACACATTACTATTTCTCTTTATCCCACAATCCCTTACTAAACAAAATAGTTCAATAAAACGGAAAAAATCGAATATTCGAAGATAGTATTCACTATTATGTAGCTCTCAGTTTAAAGTAAGCTAATTTAAATCAATAATAACTCTGTTTTAAAACAGTTTCATACTTTTTACGTGAAATATTGGTTCAAAATTAAATTAAAACGATTAAGGGGAGTCCCTAAATACTTTCAAAAATTTGATTTTTTGATTTTTATATATTTTGAAACTCCATTTCAATACCTTTTTAATGATACAAATTTCTTGCTCGTGCTCATATTAGAAGTAAGTTAAAAAGTGCTTCAAAAAAAGTTAAACATATGTTGATAAGGTATGATTTTCCCCTTTAATTTGAAATATCTCGAAATGGTATTTTTGAAACTAAATGTTCCTTTTTCTCAGAAACTAAATTGTGTTAGGCTTTGAAATTTTTATCACCTATTCCATATATCTAGTTGCATATACTGAAGTAAAATTTTTCTCATATTCCAAAAATATTTTTTATAGAGCTGATTTCGTGTTGCTAAATAGCATTTTTTTGAACACAATACAGTGACTTACGCCTTAGAATTTTTTAAATAAAAACTAAGCTTCCTTTATGTAAAATTTTACTTCAGTATAGAGAAAAGAGTCTACTTAAGGTACAGAAAAAATTTCATTATTGTACCTTTAATAGATTTTCAGAAAAAGGTACATGAACTTTTGCAAATTAACATTGATGGTATAGGGGGTACCGACTCCCCTTAAATGTATGCATTTTGAAAAATTCGCACAATTTCTAAAATAGTTTTTGAAAGTATTAAGTTTATTGCTACGTAAGAGCCGTAAAATTTCTGACGATATCAATTTTGCATCACAAACAAAATAACAAATATGAGCAATAAAAGTAAAAAAAAAAAAAAGTTCGTTTCCCGAGTAGTTAGAAATCGTAAAATTTTACGAGCCTCCGTCTGGTGCAAACATTCAAGAAAGCTTTAAAAAAGCGTTTCGCTCTGCAATCGAGAAGTCTTGGTTTATTTTAATTGGAAAAAAATGATAATGTAGTTATTATCATGTACATCGAAGCTTATAATATAATTAATTCATTATAACTTGTAACATTTTTACTAATTAACAAAGGAAACTTAAATCGATGAATATAAAAGAGAAATCTTGTTTCCTATATCAATTTATTTAGGAGTTGGTTTACATCATTGCTTCCAACAGTAAGCTGATATTTATTTCTAAAATTTAAAAAATCTGTACAATATTGTATGACCTACCATATAACCTATTTACTGGTAGCAGACACTACCTTAATTTTGGCATTCAAAAAAGTAATTTTGTGAAATTCGTTTTTTTTTTTTTTTTTACGGTACACATATGGCGTATTTTGTACATATAGCGTTGGATTTTTTTTTTAATTCATACTTGTAGTTATCAAGAAAAAGCCGACAGTAAGTTCATAGTTTTGCTTTAGTCGTTTTTTCTTTTTTTTTTTTTTTTTTTTTGTTTTTAGTTGCTAAAAGGTCATCAATCTACTATAGTTGGAGTAAACCAAACCTGTCAGCATTGGGAAATCTACGCGATCCTTATTACGACTTTAATGACGCTGCCAGGTTAGGTTTGCCTCTAGTTTGCAACCGGTGTTCAAGCACAAAAGCTTCGTGATATTTTTTTTTATATAAAAGAATAAAAGGAAGTTACTTTTGCCAATTCATCTTCAATAAAACTGTTGAAACGCTGCTTTTTCAGACCAATTAGGAATTGTGCATTAATAAGGGATATTCTTTCACTAAAAGGCATATTACACTTAACGCGAGACTTCTCTTCTCTACATAGTATAAAATGAAGACCAAAAAGCGTCTGTTTGTTTGAACGCGCAAAACTCGAGAACTACCCGGCAGATTTCGCTGACTTTTTCACAGTTTGTTCCTTCAAGTCCTGAAAAGGTTTGCAGACCGGTTGGAAAAAAATCGACGAGTAGTTCTTTTTTTATTCCGATTTAGGCCCAATTTTCGCATAAATTCCTGAATAGGGGGGGGGGGGTGAAATATTACATGCACATATTAACATGTATCATTTTAAAGGATATAGTTTTCCGCGTTTTATGCAATTTGTTTTAACGCTCTAATTTAATTACAGCGGGAGTTATTTGCGTTTTTAGCTCGAATGTGTTTATGATTAGTTGAAATTTAGGCACTACTTTCTTCATTGCCTCTATCAATAAAAAGTGAAGGAATTGTCCCACAGATTTATTTTTGACTCCACTGGAAAAATTGACGTTTTTTACTCCAGATCTATCTTGACCTTAGGTCGAAAAACTGAGCTTCTATCTCCAACGGAAAAAAAAAAGTTACAAGTCTTTTTAAATCAAGTTCAAAAAATCTCGTTTCCGTTCAAATTGTTAACCTATTTCTTTCGCATTTTAACTCCTTAAACTTATTTTATTTTGTGTTTCCATGATTACGCTTTTTGAATACATCTTTCTCGATTTAATTTCTTAAAAGTATTTTAATAACTGTCGTCATTGTTAGGAAGAGAAATTTTGCATGATGCTTTTTTTTTAGTTTAGCCTGATTGCTGAATGTACGTCACATGACACAATTTTTATTTTCGAGGTGAACCGGGCAAAGCCGGGAAACGCAGCAAGTTGTTAACATATTGTTTGCAATGTATGCAATATGATATTTAATACGAGTGTAGTGTAAACGATTTTTTTACGCAGTTTCGAGTAAATCACGGTTTTGAGAAACATCTTAGAAAAAAGAAAAAACAGAAGAAGAACGCGACGTAAATTTTACCTTCAAAGTAGGTTTTGTTCCCTTTTTTATGCGTTTTTTTTTTTTTTTTTTTTTTTTTTTTTTTCCATCTAGTGGTCGTTAGCTTTACTGTACAAGTTTAAGATCAAGGAATATGATAATACACGCAAAACATTGAAACTTATAATTCAGTAAATAAATACCTTTCTGCTTGAAAAGTAAAATAAGAATTAACAACGTATGATTGTGCAAAAAAATGCAGATTACTTCAGACACGTGTTTTGGGGTTACATGGAATACCAAAACACGCATATGCAGTAATCAGCAACTTTGTGCTATCATATGAGTCGTTATTTCTTATTTTACTCATCTCATGATATGTTGTTGTCGGTCACAACATTAGTCTTGATGTTATAAAATGATAAATGTCTTGTTGCTAGAATTTGAATATTTTTTTAAGATCTACTAATATTTGGTACAATATTTATTTATTTAATATTACGCTTATTTGTGTTTTAAGATTTTAGTGCAATTAGTTTAGTGCATGCGGAAAAAATGGATAATGCAAAATGAAATAGTTCATTTCGCTTATGTGTTCAATGATTTAATAAATCACTTGCGTATTCAGTCATTACTTAATTAATATGCATGTTTAAATTTCATGATTCACTTGTGTGTGTGTGTGTGTTTATTTATTCAATCACCGATTTTCTTATTTGTTATCTTTTTATTCACTCATTTGTTCAACTCGAATTGTAAGTAATTTATTTATATATTTTTTTTTGTTTTTTGTCCCATCATCTCCTTATTCATTCATACATATTATTTTTTTTTCATTTATTTTATCAAAATATCTAAATAGTCAAGTAGGGAATGCTTCTTAAATATATATATTATTTTTCAGTTTTTTTAATTTTTTTAGTTACACTATAAAAGCAACTCAGAAAACTCCAGAGAAAGAATGGAGATCCTACGTAATTTTTCAAAACTCAAAAAGAATTACTACAACGATAGTAGCCAAAGCTAAGACAGACTTCCAAGTTAGTACCAAGCTTCTCACTTGTCTGCACTTCTTGCCAAGTTATGGAATCTGTTAAACTCTCTTTGTGAACTTAGACATTTCAAACGTACCGAGACAGACCCGAAGCTGATACACTTATTAAATATAACAGGTTAATATTTAAACCAGAGGCTAAAAATATTTTTCACCACAGCGAGAAGTCTTCATTTTTGCTCTTGTCGGAGTTCAGGAAACGTTTTTGAGAAAGATACTTCATTTTTACGAAAAATTAATGAAAACTGTAAAAACAATTCAGAAACGTTTCTGGAAAATAATGGGCAGCTGATGTGCCCAGTTTCTTCCAGTAACATATCTTACAAAAGCCAGGAACGTAATGCGCTAAAATTTATTAAACCTTCCTAAAATTATCCTGGAAACCTCCTGAAACATTAATAAATCTTCCTGTTTAAAGCCAGTCGTGTCTCTGGAACTTCAGAGCAAACCTTAGGGTAGTATAATATACCAGCATGGCACTTTCCAGCGTTTTCAGAAAAGCTGCAAAAGCAGTATTAGAAAAACCAGTATTGTAAACATAGCCATAACTAAGACAGAAGAGCAGGCACGTGACAACAATTTTACTCGCCTGTAATTATTTCAAAGCAACCTACACCAAAGACTGAATTGCGCCCTTTAGACGCTTACATCATTCTGGACCGGCTACAACCGAACTGCAGCCGATACACTTTATAAATACGCTTAGTTAATCTTTAAACTGGGAGCTAAAATATTTTTTACCGTAGTGAGAAGTCTGAATTTGTGCGACCAGTAGCAATTCAGAAATTTTTTTGTCATTGATGATTGATTTTTCCAAGAAGTGGATAAAAACCATTGAAATCCCGGAATGTTACACGGAAATACACAGTAACGTTTCGGAATTTTTTTACAGTTTTGAAATACCGATGCGGTCACCGGAAATAATTAGCGACGGTTCGGAATTTTTTAGAGAGCACACATTTATTGACCAAAATAAAAAATAATGTTTTATTGCAAGTTTGATTATAAAATACATTTTTCTTTCTTTATGCGCTGTCAGTAAAAACAAACATCCAATTTGCTCATTAAAAAAAAAAAAAAGGTATCTGAAGCACTTAACTTGGCCCCACATTCCTCTACTTATACTGATATACCGTAAATAGTTCTTCAACTTTTGTATTTCTCTACCGTCAACAAGACAGTTACAAAGCAAAACTTATTTTTTTTACGTTTAATGTTCACCATTTCTATACTTCAGAGCTAGAAGACCGTAAGTCACATTCACAGTACAAAATGTCGAAACATTACTCAGTTTCCATGCAATGTTTCGGAATTTCAATTGTTTTTATCTACGTTTTGGAAAAATCAAGTGTCATTGTCAAAAAGTTAATACAAGTCCTAACTTGCTACAAGTTGCACGAATGCAGACTTGTCACTAGTGTGAAAAATATTTTAAATTCCCAGTTCAGACATCAACTGAAAGTATTTATAACGTGTATCAGCTTGAGTTGGATTACGGTTTGTTCGGGCTAATTAAGCTCCCAAAGAGAGAAAATAAATCTTTGGACTACGTAAGTTGGAAAAATTTGCAATTAAGGGGGTCCGGGACACAAAAATCCTCAAATTTTGCAACTTTTTTTTTATAATTTGAAAAATTGCTCGTTTTTTTCTGCTTAAGAGGACGTTTGAATCTTGTTCTACCATAAATAGAACGAAAGTTATAGATATTTTTGTTGCATGCATCTAACGAATGTGTACATAACTTTAAAACTTTAAACGCGTTTTTCTCCATGATGCAATTTTTCCCGATTTCTTGCATTCAAACTCTTATAAGTCAGGAACCGATAGAGATAAAGTAATGAAACTTGGAGCATATCTTTTTCAAGCAATTTACTTTAATTTTTATTCGGCGAATTTGAAAAAAACGTTTACTGCAAAAATTATGATTCTTTTTAAAAAAAGTATCTTCGAATTTTTCGAAATTTTTCTTCAAATATTTTTTATTTTTTATTGAATCAATATTTTTAAAATCGCCGAATAAAAATTGAAGCTTAGATATTTGTGCATACTTTTTTGAAAAAAAATTGAAAATTGACCAACAATATTTTGAGTTATAGCAATTTAAAGCAATCCCATTTTTTTTGAAAAAAAACTAATTGAATTTAAATAAAAAAATAATTTTTTTTAATATTTAGTTTATGATTTTGCTTATTAAATAAATGACGAATCAGTTCAAAAAATTTCAAACCTCTAAAGTACATAATAAAAAAATTTTCAAAATGTGTCCCGGACCCCCTTAAGTGAGATACTCGATACTTAGTTGCAATGCTGCTTTTGGTAAAAGTAGAGCTCCTCGAAAAAGACAGGCTGACTTATCCGACATTTTGGTTCCAAGACAAAATTGGATCCAACCTCGTTTCTAGTATTTATAAATACGTTATAATATTCGCTGGTTGCTATGTCGTAAAGCAATTGATGATAAGTTGAGTAAAATGTCACCTAGGGTAAATCGAGAAAGATTACTTAGTTCACAAATTCAACAAAAACGTATCAAGAAATGTTTACTGTAATAAACCTCATTTTTTCACCTTATTTGTTTTTAATTTGTATAAATTAAATCGTCTTCATCTACAGAATAAAATACTCAAACATCAATCAGGTAACACATCTAAAGCTTTGCCACCACTTTTCTGAAATGAGACTTTTGCAAAAATACTATTTTTTTCGCCCGACAATTTTGGAACCAAAATGTCGGATAAGTCAGCTCCCCTTATATAGGAGCCTTAGGTAAAAGTAAGACCACTATATAAAGAGAGCTGACTCCTCCGACATTTTGGTTGCAAAATTGCAGATGCCCGAAATTAGATTTTATAAAAAAGCCTCGTTTCAAAAAACTGGTGATCAAGCTTTAGCTGATTTGCCTGGTTGATGTTTGATTATTTTGTTCTCTAAATGAAAAATATTTAATTAATACAAGTTAAAAAACAAATTAGGTGTCGAAATGACGTTCATTATAGTTAACATTTCACGAAACATTTTTGTTGAATTTGTGAATTAAGTTATTTTTCTACATTGACCTTAAGTGACATTTTACTCAACTAAACATCAAATGTTTTACGACATTGCAGCCAGCAAATGTGATAACATCTTTATTCGAGGCGTATTTTTAAAGTAAGTTCCGTTTTGATATAAAAAAAGAACGAGTACAGATAGAGCAAAGAAATTTATTGCACAAAAATCTACCATCCTTACGCTATTTTTTGACATTTCTCCCGTGATTTTCCAAACATTTGTCATAGCGTGGTACAGGTTTTTGTATACCTATTCATAGAAAATTGCCGCCTGTGTAATCAGCCATGGGATAACATGTTCTCTGAGCTCATTATTGCTGTTGTGCCACAGACCACCTTGGAAAGACTTTAGATGCCGAAGCAAATGAAAGATGCTGCGGGCGAGGTGAGGGCACACCAGAAGATGTTCAAAAACGCCCCAGCCAAAGCCCTGTAAGAGTCCTCATGGTTGACTAAACGGGCGGTAACTTTGTACGAATAGGTACACAAAAACCTGTACCACGCTATGACAAATGCTTGGAAAATCACGGGAGCAAAGTCGAAAAATAGCGTAAGGGTGGTAGATTTTTGTGCACTAAATTACTTAGCTCTATTTGTACTCGTTCCTTTTTTATATAAAAACGGAACTTACTTTAAAAACACGCCTCGTATATTAATAGGCAAGCCGTTTTCTTTTGGTACCGATTTCTCCTCTGTTTATGAACCGATTTCCTTCATTCTTTTTTTGTTCGGTAGCTATTGCCGAGTTTTAGTGTCATCAATAAAAATTTTTGAAATCGAACGCTAATTAAAGGAGATATTAATAAAAAACGCTTTTTCGTCCTAAATTGCTCTTTCAACGCAAACGGATGGTCCATTTTTTTCTAATTTGATATGGTTGGAAAGGTTTTTAAAAAATACTCGTAACGAAGAAATTGTCAGGGCGCCCAAGGTCCAATAACCTAAATTCACTAGAAAAAAAGTTATAAGCGTTTTTTAGTTAGCGAAACTTGAAAATTTTAATTTTATCTCTTTTCCATTGTTGAAATTCATTGTTGGAAGCGTGAAACATTAAATTTTAATTGGTTTTTTAACCAGCTCTTTCTACATGAAAAATGCATTTTAGCGCTTCGAGCTTGGTATGGTTAGAAAGCTCGTGACAAATACTATAAAACACGAACTACCCGGTTTACCGTTCGAAAATGTCAATCTTCTAAAATGGCTAGAAAACGCGCTAGAAGCAATTAAAAGTTAGTGAAAATTCATTTTTATTTGCTTTTTCACGCGACATAGCGTGAAGAAATTGCTGGATAATATTGTGGTGTTGTCAATTCTCGCTTGAAGATAAAGAAATGAAATACTTGCATTTGTTTTTATTATTGAGGCTTTTTGGGTAACTACGGGCATTTAAAATATTTTCTCTTTGATTATGTTTTCGCGATTTTAATATTTAAATAAATTATTTTGCGGATAGAGGGACGACTTTCAGTTCCAGCTCCCAATAATACCTGCATTTGCTATCACCACAAACAGAGCTCAAGGTGAAACTTTTGATAAAATTGGCGTATTATTGCGACGTCCAGTGCTTTCGCGTGGACAATGGGGTTGTTTCCTTCAGTCAAAAGTAGTACTTTTTGTCACTGAAATTGATAGAATAAGCAAAAAAAAAAAAAAAAAAAATAACAAGGACCCAGAAAATACTTTCATTTTCCCAACAGTTATTTTTTAATTATTTTTTTAAAATGTCAGATTTTTCAAACAACGCGTGGTCTTGATGACGTCACAAATGACGCTCTTTGGCGCATCTTTCTACCCGTTATGATAATCAAGAAGCGAATTAAAATTGCGCTCTACGCTTGCTATCAACCATATCGTTGCCAATACATATGAGTAAAAATACGAATAAAATACTTTGCTCTGTGAATGGCAACGTTGAATGGCATTTCATCATTTGTGATGTCATCGTAAGAAGCGTAAACAATGAAAGCACACCTATTTAAGCAATTTTTTAAAAATATTAAACTTAAACAAATTATTTCAAAAATGGTTATATCCTATGTTTTTAAGCATGCTCTTTCAGAAAAAAAAATACTTTTAAAATTTTAGATACGACCCCATTATATGTTGCGGTGAGTAGAGTTCGTTCATTTGACTGTTGGAAATTTTAATTTAACGGCATGATCATGCCTACTTTTACAAAGAATATTGTTTGTACAGAAGTTTTACGTATTGAGGGAGTTTTGCAGCATCATTTCATTCAGAACGACTTCTATAATGGGGTTGTTTCCTTCAGTCAAAGATAGTACTTTTTGTCACTGAAATTGATAGAATAATCAAAAAAATAATAATAAAATAATAATAATAATAATATGGACCCAGAAAGTACTTTTATTTTCCCAACATTTATTTTTTAATTAGTTTTTAACAATGTCCGATATTTCAAACAAGGCGTGGTCTTGATGAACGTCACTAATGATGCTCTTTGGCGCATCTTTCTATCGCGTTTCCACGATATGATAATCAAGAAGCGAATTAAAATTGCGCTCTTTGCTTGCTTTCAACCATATCGTTGCCAATACACGTGAATAAAGATGCGAATTAAATATTTTGCTCTGTGAATGGCAACACCGAATGGCATTTCATCATTTGTGATGTCATCGGCAGAAGCGTAAACAATGAAAGCGCAACGATTCAAGTAATTTTTAAAAAATATTAAACTTAAACAAATTATTTAAAAAATGGTTAGATCCTATGTTTTTAATCATGGTCTTTTAGAAAAAAAATAATTTTAAAATTTTGGAAACGACTCCATTGTGAAATTGGCGAACTTTACCCATTTAGACACCAATGCCAGGGCAAGAAATATTTTTCTTTTGCATTCTTAAAAAAGGAGTACAGAAATGTCTATTTGCAAGGAACTGACTACGAATCAAGTCCTTCTTTATGGTGGAGTTCATTAAATTTTAACCGTTCGTGACAAGGCGAATGAAATAAATGACAAGAGGAACATACAATGCTGAGAATGAGACATCAAGTTTTTTTTTTTTTTTATAAGAACGTCTATGAAAAACAGTATGACATGTGACAAAGGGAAAAGGGTTTATGGTGAAGTGTGAAGGGGAGAGGGATAAAAAATTTTGAAAAGTGCATTTGTCAGTTTTCCCCTGAACCGTAAACAAATCACATACACGATTTTTTTTTTAAATAGCACTTTTATTGCGACGTATAGTGTTTTTGAATGGACAATTTTTAATGTAGCAAGTAGGATTCGTTTATTTGACTGTTTGGAACTTAATAATTCTAACGGCAGAGGTCAAGGCAACTTACTCAGTAATATTAAACTTATTAAAAGAAGCATTGTTCATGCAGAAGTTTTACGTATAATCTGAGTTTTGCAGGATCATTTCTTTCGGGAAGATTTCAATAATTGTTAAATTGGTAGGCGCTCTTCATCTATTGGCGTCAAATTTTTGGCACCAATTGCAGCTCGAGAAATGTTTTTACTTTGCATACGAAAACAAAGAGTAGAGAAATGTATATTTGCATACGGTTGCCAAGAAATAGGGGCTGTCCACGAATGAAGTCCCGCTTTAAGGTGGGGTCCACGAAATAGTAACAGTTTGTGACAAGGGGGAGGAAAGACATGACAAGAGGGGCATACAATGGGGAGAATGTGACAACAACTTTTTTTAATAGGAACGTTTGTGGAAAACAGCGTGACATGTAACTAAGGGAAGAGGGAAAATGGTGAAGTGCAAAATTTGTGACAAAAGGGGAGAGGGTCGAAAGTGTTAAAATGTCAGGCATCAGTTATGCATCGCCCTTAACCATAATCAAATGTCAAAGAGGACCTTTTTTTTTTTAAATTGCACTTTTTTTTTTTTTTTTTTTTTTGCGGCTTCCAGTGTTTTCGAATGGACAGTTATATTGTCACCAGTAGAGTTCGTTCATTTCATACTTGGAAATTTCTAATGACGATGTCAAAGCAAATTACTCAATAATAGTAGAAGTTTTATAAGTAATATTGTTCACGCAGAAGTTTTACGTACAAACTGAAATTTGCTGCTTCATTCCATTCTAAAATTGGACGATTGGCGATTTTTATCCATTGGCTTGAAATTTTTCGTTTCCAATGCCAGCGCGAAAATTGTTTTTCCTTTGCATACGTAAACAAAGAGTAGGAAAATGTCTATTTGCATAGGGTAAGCACAAAACAACATTGTATCCAAAATAAAATTATTCAAGCCAGGAATTTGACGACCACACCAATTTGTTGGGGTTGTTTTCTTCAGTTAAAAGTACTACTTTTAGTCAATGAAATTGATAGAATAAGCAAAAGAAATAACGTGGAGCCAGAAAAAACTTTTATTTTTCCGACAGTTAGTTTTTATTATTTTTTAAATGTTTGATTTTGGAAATAAAGCGTGGTCTTTATGACGTTACAGGTGACGTACTTTGGCGCGCTACTCCATAGCCGAACAAAATTTTTACGCTTTGCTGTCAACCATGTTTCCAGGTTATGATAATTTGTGTTATGCGCTAATGACATCAGTGAATGGCATTTCATCGCTTTTGATGCCATGTGCAGAAGCGTAAAAAATGAATTTCAATCTGCGCATCGATTAAAATAATTGTTAAAAAATATTAAATGTTTTCAAATTATTTAAAAAATGGTTAAAACCTTTGTTTTTAAGCATGATCTTTCAGAAAAAAAAATACTTTTTAAATTTCGGAAACGACCCCATTACCGAAATATTCCCTTTCATCCATTTATTTTGAGATTGACAAAAAAAAAGCAAAATTGAAATAAATTATTACTGTTTGTTATTTTGTGTAAGTACAGAAAATTGTATGCTTCCAGATATGCAGTAAATATGAGTAAGAGTAGAAATAAAAATGTTAGAATTAGTTAAATTCAAACAAGTTTTCTGAAATATTCATTTATGAATATGGTCGAATTTCGACCACTGGGCGAATACTAGTATTTATAAATACCAGAAACTAGGAACTTGGATCCAAAGCTGTCTTGGAACCCAAATGTCGGATAAGTCGGCCTGTCCTCTTATAGGGGTATTAAGTAAAAGTATGTCTTCATAAATCGGGAAGGTGCCAAGCTGTTATATTATCTCTACTTAAGATTACTCTGAAGTTCTAGAGACGCGATTAGCCTTAAACAGGAATATTTCTGGATTTTTGATCATAATTTTCAGGAATGTTATTTAATTTTAGCAGAAAGAGTTCCTGGTTTTTGAGAGATATGTTACTGACAGAAATTGGGCACATCAGCTGCCTATTATTTTCCTGTAATGTTTCTGAATCGTTTTTACAGTGTCATGATAGTTTTACAGGAGCGGGAGAAAACTTTTTTCTGGCGCATGCAAAGGACGGGAAAAGCGCTCTTTTAACCCTGGTAAAAAAGGGGGTTTTCTTAAAAGAATTATGTTCACATGAGTCGATGCAGAAAGTGCGTCTACATACAATGCACAAAAAAAAAAAAAAAAAAAAAAAACCCTGAAAACGCCAGTTTTTGGAATTACGTCACTATAACTCTGAGTTACTGAATTATGAAGTCAACCAAGGTTGCACAATGCAGTGTCTAGGTGACAACTTAAGTTTATGGCTTGTTTTTTGATTAACTAAAAACTGTCACACTAGAATACAACCATCAGCTGTTACGAATGAAATCATCACTCTATTGATTAAGACATTGTTTTCCAGTTATCTTGGGTCAATCTGACTGTCGTGAGCCCAGAAGAAGAGTTAAAGGAGATGTCGTGCGGGATTCCGATGAACTCGAGCCGGTTTTTTGCTGCCATTGTAGCGATCCTACTTCTTGTGTAAAGACGACAAGAGAATGCATGGTCTTTTAGAGACGTTTAATGACATCAATATTTACAGCTATATTACAAATTACAGATTATTTAATGTTACAAAGATATTTTGAACTGCGTGAGCCACTCCGCGACTCACTAGCATCTCTGCTCTACGAGTGTCTCCCCCTTTGACCTATTTACTTTCTCTTATATACGGGGATTCGTTTGGCGGGGAATGCACCCCTGTTTACAACAGTCAGATGATGTTGACAAAATCTGTAAAGACATTTTCCTTCTGCTGTCTGGGGTCTCAACTGCGTTGACAGGATGGTTGAAAAATGTTCCCTATAGTGTCACAGACATCATATCACACCAAACGGAGAAAGTTTATGTGCACAACAAATGTCCAGTTTCGGATAAAATTCAGCCTTTCTGAAGATCTAATTTCGAACATTTTTCAGAAAAGGGGAGCAAAAAACCGTATTTACGTGTGGTCTTATACTTATCCAGCTCCCATACTGGTGACAGATATAAAACACCCGCGTAACATGTTTTTCTCATGATGAGTGTGGTCTGGGAAAGAATTTCTAGACCGACCCCACACATTGAATCAAAAATAGCAAACAACTGGAGAAGTCGCATCGGAATACCATAGCTTATTTGCTGTCCTACTCTATCGTATGTCCCACGATGATTTAATTGATTATTTCACGCAGTGTTGCTTGTTGTTAACCCTGACAATTCCATTTCGGCACTCTTTCGACACTGAGAATCTCAGAATATTGAATTCCTCAACGAACTCAGGAACGAAAAATTTCACTTGCAAAATCTTTCTACCAACCTTTGTTTGAAGTCATACCTCCTAAGGCCAAACCCAGCCGTAGGTGGGGTCTGGTCTTTGGGGGACCAGGCCCGTCCCTATGCCGGTCCCAAGCCCGGGTAAATGGGGAGGGTTTTACGATGGTGTAGCATCCACGTATGTAAAACGACCACTCTTTACTTGCGTGTGAGCAGATTTGTATCTGCCCAATGGCTATCGAGTGGGACAGTGAGTAGGCAATGGGCACCACCGGAGTCAGGTCCGTACCTGAGTCGTAAGTGGTTTAGATCTCGTTCCCTTACGGGTAAGGGGGCCCCGGCCGAAAGGTCAGTTCTCTGGAAGCCCCAGATGGCATAGCAGAGCGGGGGCCACTATATAAAGGGAGCTTACTCATCCGGTAGTTTGGTTCCGAAATTACAGGGTGCACAAAATCAGTTTTTATAAAAAAGCCTCGTTGCAGAAAACTGGTGCCCAAGCTTGAACTGAGTTGCCTGATTGATGTTTGATTATTTTATTCTCTAAATGAAAAATATTTAATTAGTACAAGTTAAAAAACAAAGTAGGTGTGGAAATGACGTCCATTATAGTAAACATTTCCCGAAACATTTTTGTTGAATTTGTGAAATTTTATTCAACTAAACTTCAATTGTTTTACGACATAGCAACCAGCAAATGTAATAACGTATTTATAAATGCTAGAAACAGGGTTAGATCCAAAGCTGTCTTGGCACCAGAATGTCGGATAAGTTGGCCTGTCCTCTTATAGGGGTTCTAGTAGTACCATAATGAAATTAGAGAATCTTTTCACGAGAATCTTTGAGTGCAAATGAAAGCATTACCATCAAATTGCCCCGTTCTGCATTTTATATGCGACGCTATTGTATATTTAATTATTGCTATGCCATGGTTTTTGTCATCTCAGTATACTAATGAACGGCAAATTTGATAAATAATCAATAATTATCACATTTACCAAATTTAGTGGTGATTGCGCAAAATTTCCGGATTAATTACATTTACCATAACAATTATGTCTTTAAATAAAAATGTGCAGAAAAGAAATGTATGCGTTAAATTTTTCTTTAGAGGGCAAAACAGAAATATTCTTTAGAGAAATTTCTTTTATAGGATAGCCAAAACAGAAACGCCTTTGGAAATAACAAGTTAAAAATGGGTCTTTTATTTTTAATACCAAAATAAAAGCAGAAAAACATAATTGGTTTTGAAAAAAAAAAAAGTGTTATTTATTGAAACATTTGCGACAAGATTGTGTAAGAATCAATTAGAAAATGAAATTCCAAACAGGGACTGCATAACTGAAATTTAAGACGTGGAGAAACGACCATAAATCGTAAATAATCGCATTAAAAATACCCTCCTTCCATAATAACCAGGATAAAGGTAAAATACAGCTTAATAACTAAAGCATGAGAAAGAAATATACACTTAGAATAGATAACTGCAAATATAAATCAATTAGTAGATCGAAATAGAAAAGAGGGGAGTTCAAAGTAAAATTTCACAACAAAACGATAAAAAGCTAGCACGACCGGTTTAGCTCCCCTGACAGTAGATTATAAAGTAGGACGCTTTACAAATCCTGTATTTATAAAAGTTTCCAATGGTTTGTATTTAATTCCGCTAGTATTCTCCGAATTGTTTTGCCTTCCTGCTGTTTCAGTTTTACGAAAGTTTTTCGACTGTTGGAAATTTATCTCTAGTTTGTTAATGGTTCCTGTTCAAATTTCTTTTTTTCGCAAGTATGGTATCTAACGAGATTTATCTTCTAACTTTTCGCATAGTAAAACAACCTGCATTGCAGTTACATTTTTGAAAAGGATTCAGTGTTGAATTGTTGAACTTAACTCTTTCCATTTTTTAATCTTAGTTACATAGATAACACAAGCTTGCGAAATTTACATTGTTCTTATGTGCATTCACTTTTCATATTTGATTTCTTTTTCTTTTTGAGCTGATTACAAAAGTAAAATGTAGCATTACATAACAACAGATTTTTTTTATCATGAGCTATACTATAAAAATCTAACTATATCTATGTGTGTATTTATGTATGTGGAATAGTTGCTTCTGTCTGACTAATTGGCGTCACGTGATATTGATGACGCTGAAATTTTTTGAAGGGAGCAGCTATCTTGTTTTTAAATTTATTTGGAAAGGTGAGGGAGTATGGAATTTTAAAATTTGGAAACATCGAAACGACTTTCAGAACTGACAATATTTTCTCACATCCGTTTTACATTTTTTCTGATTTTTAGCATACACTTCCAACTTTACAATTTTAGTATAAGGTAGCAATTCATCTTCACCTTAGGTTATTTGTTTTCTTTTCACATACGTTGCATGTTGTTTTTCAAAAGTTTTTAAACTTCTGAAGCTGAAGCATATTGAATTAATTTGGAGCCTAATACATTCCAGACAGATTTACGACTGATGTCAGTCATTCTATCATGCAGAAAAGTAAGTTCGCTTAGTTCTGGATGAACTTTTTATCGTTCCTTCTGCCTTTGCTTTATTAAAAAAAAGTTTTAATCTTTGCATCAACAATTTATGGTTTAAGTACTCAACAGAACAAATTTTGGAAGGGGTAAAGGTTATCTTCTAGATGCAAAATACACCTAAAAACAGCAAAAATCACGCCAAAGTGCATGTAAATACATTAATTTCACAAAGCGAAGATAATGGTTATGGATTCCTGCGATCGGCATGGGTTTTGCTTATAGCGGCTATTCATACGCGCACGAGAGTAAAAGAAATCGCGCACAACGCAAAAGTATCGTTTTCGCCGCTCACGGCGCAGCCCTCCTAGGGTCGCCTTATATGCAATTCTATTATGAAAACCGCCTTTTTGCTTACTTTTCAATATAAACCACATTATTTCTTTCCGGTAATTTTTCAGTTTATGCATTATAAATTTAAACACATCTTACGATGCTTAATTGCACATTTATTTTTTTCTACTTTTTTTAAAAATAATTTCCCGTCCCGTAATAGATTTATCTACAAATGGAAATCTTGAGTTTGATTTTTCTTAGTAAGTATAAAAATTCGCTAGTTTTGGCGTGTATTTTAGCATGCACTTCTTGTATTTTGGCGTGCACATTTTTTTTACTATTTTGTATATTTTGTATGTGCAATATGTTTTGCAGCTGGTGCTATAAAAACGTTGGTGTGCTCATTGTCTCCACAAAAAATAATCTTAGCACTTCAGATTATGTTTGAATTACGTATTTAAATTATCTTTTAGTCTGAAATGTTAAAATTCTTTATATTATTATTATTATTATTATTTGGGAGGGGAAAGGTTAAGTACATAACTTTTATTTTTCATTTTTTAGAAAAACAAAAAAAAAAAAAAAACTAGCTAAAACAAGTGAATTTACTTATCGAATTTGAAAAATATTCTCATTTTTTTGGCGAAAAAAAATGAATAAATAAATAAGAATAAATTAATGAAACTCTGGTACTCTGGTAATGAAACTCTCCCCCCCCCCCCCAACCAGAGCTCTTGATTTTAATGTTGTTGCCAATCCAAATAAAGTAATTAGTACCCATGTAAGGATTGTTGTGATCAAAAAAATCCCTTTCGGAAGGAATTTCTGGCTGCGCTAGTGTGGATCGTGCACGTTTAAGTAGTTACGTACAAAAAAACTTTCACTGTTTATTTTTATTTTTATGTATCACTAGTGGTACCCGCACTGCATTGAACGTAATAGAAAACTGAAAAGTTATTTTGTTCGCCAGTACATTTACAGATAATAGATGATAAATTTCTCGCGAATTTGCTTTTGATCGTCCAAGTTATGGTAATTTGCGCGTCCACGTTATGATAATTTCCTGGGTAAAATTTTCTTAAAACTGGAACAGAAAACGAACAAAATCGAATCGTTGAAAAATCATTTCGAGATGCTCACCCCTAAGCGACGAACTAATTTTGTGCCAAACTTCATGAAACTCGGCCGAACGGTTTAGGCGCTATGCGCCTAACAGGCGTCCAGAAATGCATTGAGAAAGACATCCAAATATCCAGAGATCCAGACTTTTAGCTTTATTATTAGTAAAGATTAATAGTGATAAGTGTAATAGTTTATTCAAACATAATATTATTAAAACCGGGATACTACTTTATGGTAGCCCTGTAATTTTATTTACTAAAGCCAGCAGGCCAATTGACCCCACTGGCAACCATAAACCACGGGACAGTCTAAGTCGCAGACTACTTACTCTACATCTTCGTGTAAAATGAAGATTCTCTGCTAGGATGCTCTGAGTGATAGACATCGGTAAACGATATTTAACCGCGTTCTCATTCCTAATGTAATGTAATATAAAATTTACTTTATTCAAATTAGATTAACTTCTCAACTCTTTCGGCACGTGTAAAGTTTCAGTTTTAGGTTGGCATCCTTTGATGCCCAATCATATGCAAATGAGGCAAGTATAAATAGTGAACGATTCCAATCGTTCTCTCTTTTCTCTTTCGTGTTCGTCAGCCTCTTGTGTGTTAGGTCCGGTAGGTGTTGGGGAGTTGGGAACTCTACCTCCGCTTATGGCCTGGGTTTATTCTTATAAACTTATTTTGTTAGTTTATTTATTTTAGTTTGTATGGATCAATAAATTTTTGGTAAAATTTTAAACAAGTTTCCAATGTTCATTTCTTCACATTAACATTTGATTCTGCATCTTCCACTGTGTGGTATTATCTCTGCTTGTATAAGTATGTAACATTGTTGAGCGACTTACGGAATTTAGCCTTTCGGCATTTCGTTTAAACATCGTAAGTTATCACTGAGCTTTCGCACAGCGCCAAGACCCGCGTCATAAAAATGTCTCAGGCCTTGAATTGCTATATTATTCAGTCATCAAGATGCAAGACCCGAAAAGAATGAATTAAATTTTTCCAGCACTTTTAAACATAAAATGCAGTAGACCCTTGTTTAACGATTGTTTATTTTACGCGGTTTTGATTATCCGCTATTTGACACCTCTATTTTATTTTCTGTGAAGAAATTTTGACTTAAAAAAGTTCATGTGGCATTGCAAACAGGTAATTTAAAAAAAAAAAGTTATTTTGTACACAGTTTAGGAAACAATTTCTAACAGCAAGATAATTCTTCTGGATCATTTAAACTTGCCTAATATTTATATAGATACTAGTTGTACCCGCACGGCTTTGCCCGTAGTAGAGAATTAAAAGGCCATTTAGTTCGTCTGTATATTTACAAATAATGGATGATGAATTTCTCACCAACTTGCTATGTTCATTTGCTCGGCCATATAACGGTTCCACGTTATGATAATTTGGTAATTTACTGGCCCAAGTTATGATAATTTGTTCAATAAAATGTTCTTGAAATTGGAATAGAAATAGAACAAAATCAAATTTTCGAAAAATCGCTTTGAGGTGCACAGCCCATGCTACAAACTAATTTTGTGCCGAATTTCATGAAAATCAGACAAACGGTCTAGGCGCTATGCGCGTCACAGATATCCTGACAGAGAGAGGTCCATACATCCAGACAGAAAGATAGCCAGACATCTAGACAGAGAAATATCCAGACAGAGAGAGATCCAGACAGACGTTCAACTTTATTATTAATAAAGAAAACAAAGAATATATATAGTGTGTATGTATTCCCTATCCAAATCCACGGTCTACGTTGGATCTCGACAAAATTTGGCAGGTAGATACTTGGGCACCCGAAAAGGAACGTAGGGGGCTTTCGAACCGCTCAAATTTTAATTTTATGACCCGAAAATGACATTAAACGGCTCTTCCTACCCGAAATAGTCATCCGATTTTCTTGATTTAGGTCTCATTCGAAAGCTAATGGAAAATACCCCCGAAATCGATTTTCTTCCTTCGAATTTAAAAACAAAACGAGGCTGTAAAATCACCAAGTAAAAAGTTAAAAGTATTTTTAAGCTTAATATGGAACAGCATTTTCATGTCGGAAAATTATCGTTTGCGCGATTTGATTTTAAATTAGTGTTCAGAAGATTGCCCTTTTTTTCCTCGCCTGTGACTAAATAAAACATTTTTTTTCTTTTTTTGAGGCAAAAATTTCCCCTTTTGTTTATTATTTTGCGATTTATCTTCCTTCTTTTTTTACGATTTTAGTTTATTTTATGGAGGGTATGTTTCATTTAATTGGGAATTTTTGATTTTCCGTTTTCTTTCTTTAATAATGATCATTTTGATTGGAAAATTTGCAGTATTTTTAAAAATCTAATTGAAGCCTGATTGTTAAATATCTGTCACACGTAGCTAGTCTTTACCAATAATAAATCTGAAAATCTGGATCTCTGTCTCTCTGGATATCTGTTTCTTTGGATCTCTGTCTGGATGTCTGTTACGCGCATAGCGCCTAGACTGTTCGGCCGATTTTAATGAAATTTGGCACAAAATTAGTTCGTATGATAGGGGTGATTACGAAGTGATTTTTCGCAAATTAAATTTTGATCTTTTTCTATTCCAATATCAAGACATTTTACCGAACAAATTATTATAACATGGTCGAGTAAATTATCATAATGTGTGCGAGCAAATTACCATAACACGGGCGATGAAAATAGCAAATTGGCAAGAAATTCATCATCCATTACTTGTACAGGCGAACCAAATACCTTTTAATTTTATACTACAGGCAAAGCCGTGCGGGTACCGCTATTATTAAATTTAAAAAAAAAAAAAAAGAAGAACAATGTACGAGTAGTTTACTTTTCTTTAACTACCAGTTGTTTCCATGAAGAGCAAAATTTGTATACGCGTTTGAAAGGTTTGCGAGTTGAAATACAACATAGGTATAGCATTAACTCATGGGTGTCTCTTTTCTATAGATGAAGAGAGATGATGATTTAACATTAGAGTACTGTCAACGCAGTAAAACAGTTAATTACAAGAGTCTTCCGTTGATTATTTCCCTTTCATTAAGTATGTAGCCTGTGAAAAATTTTAAAAAAGTAAAAGATAATCTTTGAGTGTAAAGTATTGTTAAGCAGCAAGAGTACTAAATTTAGAAATTAGCTTAAAATTATAGGAATAAAACTAGCTGATCCAGCCACGCGTTGCTGTGGCGAAGTAAATGGATTAAATTATTTTTTTACTTAATGAGAATTTAAAAAATCTGTTGGAATGCTTAGGGCTTTGTTTTCATAGACAACTGTATAGCCTTGTTCAACATCAACGGTCAGCACAATGTGATTATGATTTTTTTCAGCTGTCGGTAATGGCTCATTATTCACAATAATTGTAGCTAAGACGGTGTCATTGCACTGTTTTTTCTCGTTGCAAATCAGTGTCAACTAAGTAGGTGATCAATCGATCGGGTGATATCACACCATAATGACTAAACAAAAAATTTGAAATTGAATTGTATAAATCTTCAATGAACACTAAAGCTTCATTATACATGTTTAATGTTTAATCAAGATTTGGATATCGGTGTGTTTGTTTTCTCTATGGAGTATCTTCAAGCATAAAATTTATATAGTTTCCCAACAGAAATGATGATTGTGTTGGATATTATATCGTCAAAATTATCTTAAACAAACGACGAATACTGTTTCTCGTTATGCAAAACCTGCATTAGAAAATTCAACTTCCAATGATTGCGTGCTACCAATAATTACAATTCGCGAAATGCATCGTGATATGTATTAAACACTCGACAATTAACGGTCCGCAAATATTCCCGTCTTTTAGGGAATGTTTAAAAAAAAACAAATTCAAAAACAACATTCACTTTCTTTTGGGTCCACAGTTCTGTTTTGGATGGAGTTTTTGTCCCAATGTCTTGGCTTAAATTTTTAATTATGCCCGAGATTGACGAATGTTGTGTTCTTTGTTTGCGTGGCTTCCGTGTTTTTTTTTTATTTTATTCAACACTGTAAAAACAATTAAGAAACGTCATGAAAAATAATAGGCAGTGAATACGCTCAATTTCTGCCAGTAACATATCTTAGAAAAAAATAGGAGCGTATCCCACTGAAAGTCAGAAACCGTCCTAAAATTACTCTGAAGTCTTTCTGAAGAGTTCCGAAACCTCTCCAATTCGAGACAATTATTTCTCTGAAACCTTTAGAGAGAGCCGAAGTAAGATTAAAAGTAATTGCTTGGCACATTTTTCGACTCGCCAAGAAAGTACCAAAAGCATTATCGAAACCATAGCCACTGATAAGAAGGACTTTCAAGCACGCACAAAGAAGTCTACTTGCTTATCCTGGAAAGTTACGGAATCCAGAGACTCACTTGCTCCCATTGGCAGTTACGTCAATCTGCAAGAGTTCTACTTGCTTGTTACTCTTGGAAAAATACGGAATCCAGAGACTCACTTCCTTCCAACCATAGCCAGGATTAGGAGTTACGTCAATCTGTACGGACCACGACGATGGTAATAAAGTCAGTTCATCACTAAAATTCATTAATCTTCCTGACATTATCTTGGAATCTTTGAAGAATTCAGTACTATCCCAGGCTATGGACCTTCAGAAAAGGATTAGGTAAGTTGAAAAGAAAGCTTGACATCTCTCTACTTTCCCAAGAAAGCTCGAACTCTAATGCTGCAAACACGGCGAAAGGTAAGACAGACTTGCAAGCAAGGATTATGCTCTTATTCGTCTGCGATTCCTGCAACGCTACGGAATCCTGAAGCTCATTCTTTCTCATTGAGCATTTAGTCATTATAGATTGAACATAATCAAACTGAAGCCGAAACACTAAATAAATACGCTCAGTTAATCTTTAAACTGGAAATTAAAATAGTTTTCGCAACAGTGAGAAGTCTGCATTCCTGACGTTTGTAGAAATTCAGGAAACGTTTTGAAGCAGATACATGATTTCCAAATAAAATAGTTGAGGACCTATTAAATCCAACGTTTTCCACGGAAATAATTAATGATATTTCGGATTTGTTTACAAGGCATGTAAAATAGCGTGGAACATTGGTAAACAATTATATATCTGAGAATTGGGCCAAACACATTAGGTTTCAGACAATGTAAAAAAAAAAAAAAAATTAGGGTCGTTTTTGGTGGTTGAAGTGCTCTCCGTAGAAAATATCTTCGGTAAAATATACTCGTTGACCGTTTTCAAGATGTACTGCAGGATGCTGTACAGAAAATTCTCTTTCGTATATGGGGAAGCCAGATATCTTCGCTGCTGTTTTTATGTCCACTCAACACGTTTTTTCGACAATTTCGTCCATATTTCTTACGTCAAATTCTACCTAATAATGACCTTTAATAACGTATTTGACGACGTATTTAATGGAATATCACGGAACTACAAAACTCGACATTTATATGAGCCTCATACGTTTTTAAAAGCAGTGGTGAGTATGGAACTACCCGCTGCTTATCAATTTCACCTTGATTTGTAGAATTCGACATTTAGATTGAAAAGTGTGGCCTCTATACTCCTCGTTTCTGCAGCGATATTGTTGATAATCATCAATATCCGTAACAAAGCATCATTTGTAAATTTAAATGACGTAAGAATAAAATTTCTCAAGATGAATCAACTTACAGCGCCATCTAGTAAGAATTTACACAACCAAACAATCAATACACATTGTTAATGTGTAATAAACATTTCATTTGCAATAAGAAATTATAAAAACCATCCTATCTTTTAAGTTGGACCAAATTACAGATACGTATGAAATTTGATAAACATCGGTTCAGTAGTTTCGGAGTTTACCCCGAACAAACATCGTGACACGGGATTTTTATATATATAGATAACTCTTCAAGCAATTAACTTTAATGTCAATCAAAGCGTGGGGTACGCGTCGTTTAGATTTTTACAAAGATATTCTGCATCATTGCAAAATTCTAACATATAGGCTAGCGATGAAAAATCTATAACTGATATCAAGCCTCCTCCCCCTCCACATCATTTTTTAAAATTAAGGTAAATTGCTCGAGGAATTATTTTGTTCCTATTATTTTAAGCTAACAAATAAATACATTACAAAAAAAAGTACTCTGTGGACCTTCCCCTCGCAGCTGAACGTACTTTACAATCAAATATTATTATTTTTTACTTTTTAGTTCATTTTGCTACAAGAGCGTGTTTATTTCGCTTTTTAAACTAAATTTTTAAACTATTATTTTTCTTTTTTAGTCTAACTCCGTTTATGAAAAAATACATTTTTGTAATATATTTTAATTTTTTTTTTTTTTTTTTTGCTTTCTCTTGAATCCTACCCCCCAGAGTAACGTACCGGATAAACTGATGCTTTAAAAAAATTGCACTTTTGCATACACATTTTTTCTTACTTAACACAGCATGTGTCTGAAATCCATATCTATATTACTATATTATACTTAAAAAATTGAGATGTATTTTAATAAAAGCATTTTTCGAAGATGACCACGACCAACAATGCATTTTTAATTGAAGGTTCGCCTAATTTTGGCCGGAAATTAGGCAAAACAGTTAAAATTCACGTTCTAATTACCTTGGAACGTCGAAAAAAATGTTATCTGGTGTAGAAAACTCGGGGTTTTTTATAAATATTTTATTATAATACTTGCAAGCTTTTTTCGTCCTCATATTGGATGATTTATGAAAAAATGTCGATCAAAATATGAATAAAATAATAATTGATAATTAGTTAATTTGATTACAGAACAGTGCATCGTCATCGAAAGATTTCTGCAAAATCTGCGGAGTCGGGCTAATTTTGCGATTGCGGAGTCGGAGGTTAGTGCCATAAAAATTCTAGGAGTCGGAGTCAGGAGCAGTGGCATACCTAGGGGGTTGGCAGGAGTGACTCTCGAGAGGGGCGCAACAGCAAGAGAGGCGGCGATTGAACATGATTACTTCAAAATTAAAAAAAATATTAAAATAAAAAACTAATGATTTTTTGGCGGAACAATTTGTAAGAATGTTATTAAAAGAAAAAAAAACAGCCCCTAACGCACAAAAAAAAAAAAAAAAAAAAATGAAGAATTTTACATGTATGTTTCATTCTCTGCGTCAGCTTAGTAAACTTACACAGCGGTGGTGTATCTAGAAGGGGTTAGGGACGCCTTTCCACCCCTGATGATCCTTCCCCCATTTATTTATTAATTTTATTTTATTTTATTTTGTTTTATTTATTTATTTATTTATTTATTTATTTATTTATTTATTTATTGGGAACGAGGTGACATTTTTAATCTCTATTTGAAAAGATATTTTGAAACATTTTTCAAATAAGATAAATATATACATTATGTTATCTATTACAGTTTAAATAGGGAGAAAACTCATTCCATAAACATTAAAAAACATCGTATAAAACTGCGTTTTTAAAGTGACAAATTCCAAAGACTTTTGAGTGAGTGCCTGTCCTACCTCTTTCGCGAAAAACATTAAATACTGACTGAAAGTTTGAATTCAATCTCGAAAATTTTCAGGAGAGTCATTGAAAACTCATCTCCGCAACATCCTAAAAAATCGCCTAAAATTTGGCTTTTAAAGTTTACATTTCAATAAATTTCCGGAGAGGGACCTAAATCTCTCCTCCCCCTTGCATCAAACTGCATTTATCAACCCATAATTTCTAAAATTTTCTGGGGAATCCCCGTATCCCCCTCTTCCTAAAGTGGTTATACATAATCGACAATTTTTCAATTTCAAAGCATTGCTAGGGGAAGACCGCAAACCTCTCCTCCCACAACTCCCAATAGCACCAAAGAACGTCCAAAACTTGGTTTTTAACATGACAAATTCGAAAAGTTTCCAGAGGAGAAACATCTGAACCCGAACTTCTAAGCGAATATTTAACGAACGATACAGTTTAGATTGTCAATATTTATATCCAGTAATGACTCCAGAACCAGATGATAAACCCCATACCCCCCCCCCCTACACAAACGCACTAGTTTTTTTGTCTTCTCGACTGCTCTGCCGGAAATAGGGCCCAAGCAGAGTTTTACATTTCATACATATTTTAATTCTCTAACCGCAATATAACCTTTAATATGTTTTTTTTTCTTTTATTTTGCATTTTCAAATTCTTTTTTTTAATTAATGCGCAAATTATGTTTATTGTACACATTCTTTCCTTCTTTTTTTTTTTCTAACTTCAAAATTAATGCCACTTTGAAAAAGTTCAAGAGCGGACACGATTAATGTTTAATAGTGAATCGCTAATGGTTTTGATTTGATTGAATGTATCTGAATTAGTACCAATGGTACGCCACTGGTCAGGAGTCAGTCATTTAGCCTCCGACTTAGCTGCAGAGAGAAAAACGGTTGCGCTTTGAACTGATTTCATTTTGGTGCAATCATATTTAAACCTGGCTTGCGCCAGTGTTAAGTATACGAATAGTGTATTTTGATCCTTTTTAACAGTTTTTTTTTTTTTTTTGTGTGTGTGTGTATGTGTCTGAGTGGGTATTTCCAGAAACCAAAAATTAAAAATGTACCCAAACCATGAACATTTTTATTTACAT
The DNA here is from genome assembly GCF_026930045.1 of Uloborus diversus. Classification (NCBI taxonomy): domain Eukaryota; kingdom Metazoa; phylum Arthropoda; class Arachnida; order Araneae; family Uloboridae; genus Uloborus; species Uloborus diversus. The sequence continues at coordinate 21,020,082 of NC_072738.1, forward strand.
TAGTGGTGCCAAAAATAATTTTTCGCGGATGCTTGATGGAAAAAAAAAAAAGAACTGTTCAAAAAATTTTAAATAGCTAAATCAAGAAAACCTTTTCTACACATATTTTACAGCAAGACATTTTTGCAACAAATTTTTCTAAAAGGAAATCTTCCTTTAAGGTTTTTACCTTTCTTTACCTTTAATTTCTCTGTAGGCTCTAACATTAAGGTTTTTAAATGATCGAAATTGAACAAAAACTTACTCAAATCAAAAAAGATGTTTTGCATTCGTATTTATCGTGAAATGCTTTTCCGCGATCTATATTTACCTTAAGTTTCCTCGCAAGTGCTAATGTTAAGTTTTTTCTACTGTTGAAAAATGAAAAAAAAAATGTTCAAATAAAAAAAGTAAAATACGTGAAAAGTAGTGTATTCGCCGAGATCTCAAAAAAAAAAAAAAAGTTTCTTAGAATCGGGCATTTACTCAAAAGTTATTAGCGGGGGACAGACAGACACATCGACGGACCGAAATATATTTTCACCATCTCAGTACCCTACTTTTTTTTGAGCAATCACATTGCTTATTGTTCTCACTCGACTGTTCTTGGCGTTATGCTGATTTTTTTACCCCCCCCCCCCGCCTCCCTCGGCAGCACCACCGTCGACCTGCTCCTCTAGCGGAAACCGTCTCCAGGTTGCATCCATAACCTACACATACGCATGCAAACATACACCTACACATACCTACTCACACACAAACATACCCACACAAATACAAACGCCTACATACACACATTCATGCCTATACACAGAAAGAAATACACACGCCTACACACCACACTCATACCCACACAAACACAAACGCCTACATATACACACTCGTGATTGCGAAAAACATAATTTGAATTCAAAATGTCAACATTCAACTAAACTTTTTTTTCGATAGTTATTAAGCATTGTGTTTCATGCTTTTTACATCTCTCTTTTAAATGATTTACTGGAAAGTCGGCAAAACGGAGTTGAGTCATCAAGTACAGCTTACTGTTTTATATGGTTACTAGCTGACCCAGCCACGCGTTGCTGTGGCGAAGTAGTTGGAATAAAATATTATTTTACTCAATATTTTGATGGAAACTAATTAATTTTTTTAGTAAAATTTAAAATAGTCTAGCCAATTTTAAAACAACTGCGATTGATAATGGACGTGATAGGTTGAATTAAGTACTTATTGAATTTAGTAAGTACTAACTAAATTTTCAATGGTTAAAGCACTATACTTACGCTTAGTAAATTTTGCAAGTATGACTTCGGCCAAAAATAGAAGCAAAATAACTTGAAAATGATAGTAAATATCGAAACTGATTGTAAAATATCAGAACGTAGAAATTAAACATAAACCAACATATACTTTTAGAATGTACACTACATTTTATTCATCTCAGATGTATGTATAGTTTGTAATCAATAACTTCTTTACAAAATACATAAACTAAATTAAAAACATAAAAAAAAATAAAAATTTTATAAATGAGATAGATAACATTGACTTCGATCTATTATTTCTATTATTTGAATACTGAAAAATTATCTAAGCACTAAGTTGTGCACAATATTCTTGCTTGACCTGTCTTCTGCTAACACGAATAGGTATAATAACTTTCCCACTCGTGAGTAGGCGATAGATACAGGGTGTCCTGAAAAAGACTGACTGTTTTCAAAAATTTATATCTGGAAAATGGTTAAAGATTTAAAAAAAAAAAAAAAAAAAATGTGCAGAAAATTCATGCGGTGGGCCGTAAGTTTCGTCAAACAGAATTCCAAATTTTAGTTCAAAAATTTTTCAATAGATGGCGTAAGCCTCTAAGTCAAAAAAAATTCTTGGAGTTCACCGATTTTTCCCCTCGATTGCGAGACGTGGTTACAGCTCGCAGCAGGCATTTTGAAAATATTGTTGCGAAATTTTATTTTTTAAAAACATTTTTTGAAAAACTATGATGTAATTTTCTGTCTTTCTTTGATTTACGGTCTTACATCTGCTAAGCCATCTATTGGAAAATTCTTGAACTAAATTTTTGAACTTTGGGGGACGAAACTTACGGCCCACCACATGAATTTTCTTCAAAAATTTTTTTTTTTTTCATTAACCTTTTTATTGTTATAAATTTTTGAAAACAGTAGTTCCCCATGAGAAAAACATGTATATTTCAAATCTAAACCGAAAGTAGACATTGCTTGGTCTTGAGATCTATTTATGGTCTTTTCAAAAGCTAAACAAATCGGCCTTCCAAATTTGTTTGAAAATTATGACGCTATTAAGCGCTTACGTGGCAACACAAAAATTTCTCCTTTAAACTTTTATCTCAAAATTGTTGAAATTTTGATGAAGAAAAAGTGTACCGTTCCGTAATCTAGGTGGGGTTTTAAACTGTGAAAAATAATAATTGGTGAACGAATTTTCAACCAAAAATCATCTTGTGGCTTTCCTGGGTATATCAAGAGAATTTAAAAAATCAGTTGGAATGTTTACGGTTTTATTTCATAGACAACTGTATAGCCTTGTTCAGCAACAACGGTCAGCACAATCTGATTATGATTTTTTTTCCAGCTGTCAGTAATGGCTCATTATTCACAATAATTGTAGCTAAGACAGCGTCATTGCACTGTTTTTTCTCGTTGCAAATCAGTGTCAACTATGTCGGTGACCAATTGATCAGGTGATATCACACCATAATGACTAAACAACAAATTTGAAATTGAAATGCATAAATCTTCAATCAACACTAAAGTTTCACTATACATCTTTGGTGTAAAATCTAGATTTGGCCAAAGGTGTGTTTGTTTTAACTCTGTGGAGTACATCTTCAAGCATAACATTTATATAGTTTCCCCATAGAAATGATGATTGTGTTGGATATTATGTTGTGAAAATTATCTTAAACAAATGACATATACTGTTTTTCGTTATGCAAAACCTGCATTAGAAAATGCAACTCCCAATAATTGTTTTCTACCAATAATAACAATTCGCGAAATGCATCGTGATATGTATTAAACACTCGACAATTAACGATCCGCAAATATTCCCGTCTTTTAATGAATGTTTAACGAATACAAATGCAAAAAACAACGTTAACTTTGTTTTGGATGCACAGTTTTGTTTTGGATGGAGATTTGGTTCCAATGTCTTGGATTTATTTTTTAATTATGCCCGAGATTGATGAATGTTGTTTTCTTTGTTTGCGTGCTGGCTTCCATGATTTTTTTTTTTTTTTGATTTTATTCAACACTGTAAAAGCAATTAAGAAACGTCTTTAAAAATAATGGGCAGCGAATACGCCCAATTTCGCCAGTAACATATCTTAGAAAAAATAGGAGCAAATCCCACTAAAAGTCAGAAACCTTCCTAAAATTATCCTGAAGTCTTTCTGAAGAATTCCGAAACCTATGCGATTCGAGACAATCATTTATCTGAAACCTTTAGAGAAAGCCGAAGTAAGATTAAAAATAATAGCTTGGCACATTTTTGGACTCATCAAGAAAGTACCAAAAAGCATTATCACAACCATAGCCACTGCTAAGAAGGACTTTCAAGCACGCTTAAAGAATTCTACTTGCTGTTATGTCAATATGTACGAACCACGACGACGGTCATGAAGTCAGTTCATCACTAAAATTCATTAATCTTAATGAAATTATCTTGGAATCTTTGAAGAATTCAGTATTATCCCAGGCTAAAAGCCAGTGGTGTCGCTGGACCTTCAGAAAAAGAGAAAGCTCCAATACTAATGCTGCAAGCACGGCGAAAAGTAAGACAGACTTTAAAGCAAGTACCATGGTCCTACTTCGTCTGCGATTCCAGCAAAGCTATGGAATCCTGATGCTCCTTCGCTCTCATCAGGAGTTCAGTCAGTGTAGACTGCACATAGACGAGCTGAAGCCGATACACTTAATAAATACGCTCAGTTATCTTTAAACTGGCAATTAAAATTTTTTTCCAACAGTGATAAGTCTGCATTCATGACGTTTGTAGCAATTCAGAAAACTTTTTGAAGCAGATACTTGATTTCCAAATACAATTGTTGAAATTCTGTGAAATCTCAACACGGAAATGATCAGTGACATTTCGGATTTGTTTACAATGCATGTAAAATAGCGTGAAACATTGGTAAATAATTTTATATCTGAGAATTGGGCCAAACACATTAGGTTTTTGACAATGTAAAAAAAAAAAAATCAGGGTCGTTTTTGGTTGTTCAAGTGCTTTTCGTAGAAAATATCTTCGGTAAAATATACTCGTTGACCGTTTTCAAGATGTACTGCAAAATGCTGTACAGAAGGGACTCTTTTGTATACGGGGAAGCCAGATAGCTTCCTTGCTGTTTTTATATACACTCATCGTGTTTTTTCGGCATTTTTGTCCATATCTCTTACTTCAAATGCTACCTAATAAGGACCTTTAACTGCGTATTTGACGAAGTATTTCATAGGACTCGACCGATGCATCGGCCTGGCCGATGCATCGGCGCCGATGGTTCAACAATTTAGCCATCGGCATCGGCATCGGCGGGCCGATGCTAACTTGCAGGAAACATCGGCCCATCGGCCTTAAAAAACATCGAAAAGCCGATGGAATTGGCCGATGTTTTCGAAACAAAGGACCTTTGCAGATTTACTTTTTAATACAAAGTTAAGGGAGTTATTGTTTTTATATAAAATTGTTTACTTAAATTTCAGAATGAATTTCTATTTTAGTCACCCCTGAAAGAGTTTTTGATACTGCATTCAGGTACCAAACAAGTTAATTATTGGGTTGTTTTTTGCGGCTGGATGTACGTATGTATCTCTCATAAGTCATACATCAAAAATGTTAAGCTGTAGAAGGCTAAAATTTCGCATGTAGAGTGCGCGTACGTTCCAGTTGTTTCCCTTTTTGTTTTCGATCGGGTGTTCTAAAAAGCCTATTTACCCATTTTTGTGTGTGGCTATTAATTACTTATTTCAATGCGAAACTAATACATATAGCGTCTCAGACTGGCGATCATTTGGTGATATATTGCTGAATTAGAGACTAACTTGGAAACAAATGTGAGATGGCGAAACCGGTTTTGTGTCATTTTGTTAGTTTCCCATTAAACCGATGGTAATTTTTAATTTTTCGACATTTGTAATGTGAATCACAGTAATGCAGTCTTTTCTGTATCGTTTCGGCGGAGTTACTAGTTTGAGGCCCGTCGAAATACATTTTGGGACTCTATTTCTCTATTACGGAAGTTTAAAACATTTATCATAAGCATTTTTGTAACTCCTACGATGCCCCTGTGGTTATGGAGCCTCTCGCGCAATAGCAACATTTGCTATATTTTAAATTCACCACTGCACGTCAAAACAAACTCGGGTGCAAGTTTTAAAAGGGTTTTTCTGCTCAATGTTTATGATTATTTTGAACTCAATTTTTTGAGACTATTTTTTGTATTTCCGAGAACACTTGCCTGCCTCCCCCCCTCCACCTTCCTCTATTTCTGAAATTAAATTCCAGTTGTTCTTCCGAGTTGTTAAAACTAACATAATTCATAAAATTAGAAAAAAAAAATTTGAACTTCATCTATTTAGGAAGAATTTAGAGCATTAATGTAAGAAATTGATTAAAGACTTATGAATGGTGACATAATTCGGCAAGCAAAGAGACTTTTGAATTTTTTTCTCGGAAGTGCTGAAGTAAATTCAGAAACTCTTCCGAGGCGTTGGTGGTAGCGCTTCTGTACTAAAAAAGGAGGCCGAAGTTTAATGTTGTGAGTTACTCCAAAATCAGAGGGTGCCCCCCCCCCTTCCACCCCTCCTTCGTCGTTTCAAGTATTTCTTAAATATTTAGCGGTTATTTATTTTGCTCAAGAAATGTCAATTTGTGTTGTATTTATCATATTTGTTTCACCTATACTTCGTAATGCGCCATCTTTTTTGCATCATTTAGAGCGATCGATTTTTTTTCTATTGTAAGTAACTATTTTTATGTATTTTTATAAAATCAATGAATAAGTTATTTTTGTTTTCATCATATTTTTAATAATATGTTATAGAAAATTTCAAGGATTTTTTACTATGCGATTTTTTAAAATTCAGAAAAGTATTTTTAAAATGAAAAATGTAATTTGAACTTGCTTATAGTGCTTCATAAAAGGTCAAGCAATCAAATTGGTCAATATTACGTGTACAAACATCAGATCAAGTAGTATATGTATTCAGTTATTATTAACTTGGTATAAATATCGATTTTGTTTATTGTAGCTGCGTATTAAGAACCTCGCTCTTTTCATGGCTATTTCTTTTTTCAGCAAAAAAGTTATGTCACTGTCAGCTTTTATGAAAAATGCAAACTTTTATATTCATAAATTTTTTAAAAAGGAAAAATATTCCTATTATGATTAAATATTGTAATTTATCTGTTACCCTTTATGTTTAATTTGATGACTAAAAAATGTCTACGTGCAATCTTTTTCACTTTAATTGCGTAATTTGTTGACGGTTTCATATTTTTATTCTTATTCTTCTTCTTCTTCTTATTTTTTTTTTTTTTTTTTGGAATGATTAAACAATATAATTTAAAAATTTTTAACTATGTATAGTGTACCTAAATCCATACATCATTACATTATTACCGAAATCTTAGTTATGTGTTCAATTTAAAAAAATAAATCAATTGGTTACTAAACAGAGTCTTTGTTTTTGTTTTTGTTTTTTCCCTTTTTTCTTCCTTTCTTTCTTTTTTTTTCTTTTTTGCTGTTGTGTTTTCTCTTTCATTATACAGCAGTCAAAAAAGAAGACGCATAACTACACCCTATACAGAATGTAGGTAATACGATCCAAAAGTTCGGGGACAAGCTGTATTAAAGATTGCCCGGGATAGTTCACATTGCCGATGCACATCCATCTTCAAAGGGTCACCTTGAGAGACTATGTACTTCTGCCAATGTTCATATAACTTTTGGAAACACTCCTGGAAGCCATTTTTCGCAACCTTTTGTGATGCAGCTTTATCTTCTCCTGACATAAGAAAGCGACGTCCATGCAACTGTTTTTTTTTTTTGCTGGCAACAGGTAAAAGTCACACGGAGCTAAGTCCGACGAAACATTATGTTATTCGTTTGTCATATCAGAGTATTGACCAATCGAACCGTGCATCCTCAACATGAAACTCGCCTTCTTCCCCACGATGAAGTTAAAGCATCAGCGCAAGAGGGCTTACAGGAAGATGCGAAAAATGTCTGTCAGGAGTGCTTCTAAAAGCTTTACGAACGTTGGCAGAAGTGCATAGTCGATCAAGGAGACTATTTGTAGATAGATGTGATTCGCTAATGTGAACTATTCAGGGTAAGGTTTTATACAGCTTGTCCTCGAACTTTTACGCAAGTGACGCAAGTTTACGCGCATGAAGGCATCACAAGAAAACTTACGATAATTAACTGAGGAGGTATTCAAAATGGATATTTCGGTCGTCGATATGTTCTTAGGTACAGTCATAGAAAAAAAAAACGAAACACTCGATCGTATTCAAAGACTATTAATACTAGAGACACGTGTAAGGTGTCATTGTTTCAGGAATAAAAAGTTCTACATAATTATGGTAAAAAAATGTTGTTAAGGGGTCGTCTTCATATTAAAACGAGCATCAACTTCAAATTTTTCAATGAGAACCCCCTTTTTTTTATCACATATTTGTAATCAGCATCTTTTTTTAACTTTGTATACAAAGTTTTGTTTAATTCGATCCAGCCGTTACTTCAGAATCGAGTTTTGAAAAATTCCTCTCGTAATGTTAAAACGTATTTTGATATTTTTACTCATAACACAAAAACTAGATTAGGCACGGCAAAGATAGTTTTTTTGTATGAAAATATGAATCGACCCAATAATAAAAACATCATTTATAACGCCCAAAATGTAATTTTAGTTTTTTTATGAATTATTTTAATATTTTTTGAAAAAAATATGATCTGAAACCATATTAAATTTTAACAGAAAAACAATCTAAAAGAGCTTTTATGAGGGAATCCAAAATTTGAGCTCAAAATATTCAGTAGTTTTTGCGCTATGCTTAAAAATTCCTTTTTTCCTACTTTAGGGGACCGTATACTTTTTTAAAACAGAAATTATGAAAGTTGGTTTCTTCGTAAAAAAAGAAAAAAATTGTTCAACAAACTAAGCAAGCCAATTATAACGTGGTTTTTCTACATTAGAGTTACCTCTATGAATTTTTTAAATGCATAAATTTATTCGCTGTCTCTGCAGAAGAACAACACAATATTACAACCGTCAGTTTTTTGTAGATATCGTTCAGACGTCAATGTGTAAATAATGCGAAACACTACTTCATTGTCTAATAAAAGAATATTTTATAGAACTTTTTAAATCAAAAGCTATACTTTAAATACTTCTGTTTTTTTATTTTTTTATTTTTATTTATTTATTTTTATTTTTTATTTTTTCTGCGTTTTAGCCATTGCCTTTTGTAAAACAATAACTCAAATAATGTATATATATATATATATATTAATTTGAATTTTTGGCATCTTGAATTCAAATAATGTTTTTCGCAATCACGAGCCGTGTATGTGTATGTATGCGCGTGTGTGTGTTTGTGTAAGCGCATGTGTGTACGTGTTGTGTATGCAGTGCTGTGTGTGTACGCGCGTGTGCGTGTAGGCGTTCGTGTATGTGTGTGTACGCGCGGGTGCGTGTAGATGTTCGTGTATGTGTGTGTACACGCGTGTGCGTGTAGGCGTTCGTATGTGTGTGTACGCGCGTAATTGTAGGCTTTCATGTGTGTGTGTGTTTGTGTAAGCGCATGCGTGTGGGTGCGTGTGTGTGTATGTATGCATGTGCGTGCGTGTAGGCGTTCATGTGTGTGTGTACGCGCGTGTGCGTGTAGGCGTTCGTATGTGTGAGTACGCGCGTGTGTGTAGGCGAGTTCGTGTGTGTGTGTATGTAGGCATGAGTGTTTGTGTCTGTGCAGGCATGAGTGTGTGCATGTGTGTGTGTAGGAGTGCGTGTATGTGTGTGTGTAGGAGTGCGTGTATGTGTGTGTGTAGGAGTGCGTGTATGTGTGTGTGTAGGAGTGCGTGTATGTGTGTGTGTAGGAGCGCGTGTATGTGTGTGTGTAGGATATTGACGCGACCTGGAGACGGTTTTCGCCAGAGGAGCAGCATCGTGAGGCGGCCGGCCGACGATGGTGCTGCGGAGGGTGCTGGTGGGAAAATAAAATGATATCACATTAAAACAGTCAAATGAAAGCAATAAGCAATCGTGATTGCTCAAAAAAATTAACATGCACAACTTTTTCACAGAAACATACAACAAAACCCCCAGTGTCTTGCCAGTCATGTTGCAATAGAGTAGAATTAGTGGCTCTTCCCGGTGATAATTTGCTGAAAGGAAAAATTATTGCCTTGTCTAATTCGGGAAAAAAGTACTCGAAAAATAGCCGACAGTGTGAAGTTTCTCCTTTAACTGTATCCAAATGGGTCAAAAAGTAATAATTGCTCTTAGATAAGTTTACTGGTTTTTAGGAATTATTTTTTTTTGCATAGAGTTTGAATAATTTTCAATGTGCTAGGATCTAGGAGAGGAAATATCATCGCATTAGTAGGCCGCGTGCTTTGAGCTGTATTCAGCACAAAAGTAGTAGTTGTGGCTAATTGTGAACTTTTTTTTTTTTTTTGACTTCGTCAAAGATTTAACAAAACATTAATTTGCGTGTTAGATTAAGTTGAGTTTTTGTCTATTCTTAATTATAATTTAAATACTATTTTTCTATTTACTTTCTCGGTCATTGGCGTGCATTTCATATTAAAATAATTCTCGCAAGACAATGATAAAATTTCAAAATATTTTCTTCTCTTTTGAACAACATGGAAAAATATCGTCAAAGAAAGAAAGTGAAAAAAAAATATTGTTATCAACTAATGGGTGCCTATTTTATTAAATGCATCTTTTTCAGAATCCAATATCTGGATATTCGGCTCCAACTTTGTGACACTGGAACTAATTCTACTTCCTGTTCTTATTCTTTGAACACACAACGGGCCAGATGGACCAACGTCGCGGGCTGAATGCGGCCCGCGTCTTCACTGCGAATTGGTTTTCCCATTCCATGGCTGCTGTGAGTCCTAATATTGAGCACAACAGCCCTGAGCTAGAATTAACCGACCAATGAAGCAGGGTGTCATGTCATTGAAGCCGAGAGTGCCTAAAAACTGGTGGATGAAGAAAATTTATCTCACCAGTGAGATGCCGTAAACATACAGCAGATAAATTTACTTTGCCTACCAGTTTATTCGCACTCTCAGCTTCAATAAGATGACTTCCGCATCCCATACGCTTAGTTCCGATTCCAGTCTGCGAAATATGCAGCGAGGACGAAATCGTAGCCTCTGGATAGTTCAACCCGCCTGTCGGGTATGCTGCCTATCGTATTGCTATGGGTGCGCCAGCCTGATGCTGTAGACAATGCTAGTATGCAAGTATCAAATAAAGCTAAGTTTTGTTTGTAATGTTACAAAATCGGAAGAAATGACAAGAAGTCAGATTTCGGTTCACCTTGGTTAAAATTAAAATGACTTTTTTTTTTTAATTACGGGTTGAACCATCTCGAATCTCGTTGCTAGAAACAGCATTGGGAAATTACTTTCCTAAATTGGTTTTAAGAGATGTTACATGTTTAACTAAAACCGCCGATTGTGTTATGTCTTTTTTATAATACCACGCATTATGATCTTTCGCATAAATTAGGATTTGAAACAAATTCTCTTTTTTTGATTACAAAAAAGCCTCTAGAACAATTACTGTGTTTGTCCACTGGGTTAATTCAAATAACCAAATTTTTCCCAAATAAAGTTCGAGTATAAAGGGTTTGCTCATTAACGGGTATTTATATTCTCCTGTTTCTGCTTTATTTTTTAGACTGATACTTCGTTCATTTTATGTATTTAGAGCAAATTTTCACGGAATAAATGGACCTTGCTTCGCTCGAGTCTCCAATCTATTTAATGCTGCGTCTTCCCACGTTGTGCGGTATATTTTTTATATTTTTGTGTGCGATGGCTCAAACTTCTGCCGATGTTCTGCGAAATTAAAAACGCGCAATTCCATTTTACAATCAAAGACTTTTATTCATTCCAAAATAAACCTGTAACATAGGTGCAACATTTATTAAACATATTCACATCATGTTTCTAGGTATAAGGTTGAATATTTACATTTCTATGAGGCTTGAATGATTATATGAGCAATCCAATAGGTTTATATTAGAAAAAGTCAAAAAGTTCCATTACTTTTAATTAGTCATTATTCGGTTTACTAAAGAACGATCTATACGATGGACCAGCCAAACCTCATCCGTCTTTCTTAGGTTAATGCAGATAGACAAAAATCAGTAAATATTTTTATTTATTTATTTTTTTTTAAAAAAAAAAAAAAAAAAAAAAAAAACAGCCGTAAATCGCTTTTTGCCGCAACATAATCGGCTAAAAAGTATCGGATTACGGAAGAAAAGAGAACTTCAAAAAAAGCATGAGTTGAGCTGGATAATCTCGATCTTTTCATTGTTCACCTTCCGTTACTTGATAAACCGTGACCTTGAAAGAAGCGTTTTCAATGTGGTGATGGTCCCTAAAACGTTTTTCGTTAATAACTCCTGTTCTACTGCACGGAATGCAGTGAAATTTCGTATCCTGGCTGTATTTTGCGGTCTAAACATAATTATGTGGCAAAAATTAGGGGGTTCCCATTTGAAAATCAAGAGTTGGTGCTCATTTTGCTTTGTATATGGTCCCTTATCAAATTTTACCTACGTAGTTTTAAAGAAGACTTTAAACTAAGTCGGATGACATCTTTCTTTCCTTTCTAGCATGAAAAATGGCCGAATAATTAAAAGTGTTTCGTTTTTTTTTTCTATGACTGTACATATGCATCTACAGAAAAAACTTGTGAAATTCAAATTGGGTGATCGTAAAATAGAAATTTAGGTCAAAATCTGATTTTTTGTTTGTTTTTTTGTTTTTGGGATTACAATTCCCTATTCGTAGAAAAGAAGTAAAGTGAAATGAATAAGTGATCGTTTAAATCCCTGACAATCCTAGCAATTTATTTAACTTTTTTTTTTTTTTTGCCATCGGCCATCTTTGAACAATCGGCCAACAATCGGCATCGGCCCATCGGCCAAAAAAATGCCATCGGTCGAGCCCTAGTATTTAATGGATTTCTTGGAACTGCAAAACTCGACATTAATATGAGCCTCATACGTTTTTAAAAGCAGTGGTGAGTATGGAACTACCCGCCGCTTATTAATTTCAACTTTATTTGTAGAATTTGACATTTACATTGAAAAGTGTGGCCACTATTCACATCGTTTCTACGGCGATACAATTGCCATCGATATCCGTAACATAGTATCATTTGTAAATTTTAATTAACTTCAGAATAAAGAATTTTGAGGCAGAATTAACTTACAGCGCCATCTATTAAGAATTTATAGAACTAAACAATTAATACACACTATTAATATGTAATAAGCATTTTGTTTGCAATTAAAAATTATAAAAAACTATCCTATCTTTTAAGTTGAAAAAAATTACAGATAGGTATGAAATTTGATAAAAATCGGTTCGGTAGTTTCGTAGTTTACCCCGAACAAACATCTTGACACGAGATTTTTATATATATATATAGATAAATTTGTTGAGATTTGAAAGAACTAGAAATCATAAGCGGGGGGGAAACGAAGCAACGTCAAAACGAAAATAAGTAATGAGAATATAACTAATTTTGCCTTCCAGAAAGTTAATTACTTTTATACTACCAGTTTGTTCCACGTAGTAAATAATTGAAAAAGAAAAAAAATTAATGGATTGTTGCATGTAACTGAGAATGTTTCTGAACTCCTGCTAGACTCTCCTTGTATGTAGAAGGGAGACTGTACGTAAAATGCTTTCTGCGGGTTCACCCCCACGCATGTGTATAGCATCCGTGTAGACAATCTCGGTTGCTGATGACTTTTAATGTTCGAAATCTGATTAAAGGAATAAGATATTGCCTAATTTAAAATGGATATGAAGTGTTTCTTCTGGTTTAATGAGACACTCACTTCCGCGTCAAAAAAAAAAATCAATCAAAAATAAAATTTGAATTTTGACGTTTTAAATTCAAATTATGTTTTTCGCAATCACGAATTTCGATACGGATGGATTTGGGCGAGAAATTAGCACCCGGGATATTATAACTGGTGATTTTCTAGAATAGGTAATACGAGGTATATCGACAAAAAATGTGATGGTTAGGAAACGGAAATAAAGATTTAATGACCGATATCCACGCGTACATTTATCATGAAGATTATTTACAGTGTATAACGGTTTGCATTTTTATCGCTTATCAATCGGAAATGATGAGAATTAATTATCTGGAAATTTTTTATTTGGATAAAGTTTTGCTGTTCCTCTATACAGGTGCTTATTTGGATTGTGTGAATGATTGATTTTTGTTAAAAGTATTGGCTCTTTTTTTTAATTTAAAGGAAGAAAATAATTGCTCATTTAGTTAAGACTTCAATTTTTGGAATGTATTCGATGAAAAATATTGCTTATGGGAAATAGCTGTATGTCTCGCTCTCTACGTCAAAATCCATTTTTTGAAAAAGAGGATTAGTTCTAAAATGATAACTGGATCCTTGGTGCAAGTATTTAAGCATATGTTATAAAAGTCGCTGGGTAGTCACCGTCGTAAAATTAACTGATGAGAAGGTGAATAAACAATAAGTTTTTGACCAAATACAGTAGACCCTCGTTTTACGAACTAGTGTTAAAATAGGGCTTCGGTTCCGTAGACAACAAAATACTTTATTATAATGATGACTAATTGTATAATACGTTTAATGCGTACTTATATCGACTTTTATGCACAAAATATATAAAGAAAACATAAATTCATTTCGTGTTCTGTGTTTATAAAGAGGAGATGGCTATGATAGTCATTTGGCAGTCATTACGAGTTTTTCTCTATAATTCTTTGCAGAGCATTAACGCATCCATGATCACTTGCTTCATTTCCATGATAGAATCTTCCTTCTTTAACAAATTAGAAAGATCATTTCTGTTGTTTAGGAATGGTTCAAAATTTTCAATGTAAGCGTTTTAGGTTGTTCGTCACCGACATCGATATCCTCGTTGGCATTGACCTCTTTTGTCACTCCTAAAATCCCTTCTTCCAGTGAATTCTGAATTGTGTGAGTTTAATAACTTGACTTTTGGAAAGAGCTCTGGAGCCAATCGCATAAAATGTCTCTACTGGCCAAAGCTCGATTATTAGTGCAGTTGATTACGCGCAATCTGCAATCTTTAGGAGTTTGGATTTTGAAAGAGGGGAAAATTTTATCTGTTTGCATTGCCGCATCCGTGTAAAACCAAGACTCATCCGCGTAAAATAAACTAAAGGTGTCAAATCTTAAACAGCGTATATTTGAAACCGCATTAAATAAACCTGCGCAAAACGATGGTCTACTGTATAGCAAATCAACTAAAGCTTTAAATTCAATTATAGCTTACCGAGGGATCTCTTTTATAAACAGCCACATTATTATAGATAACCTGTTTTCAGTTGGAATTCAATAAATCGACCCCTTTAATAGGCTAAAATAGTACGCATCAATCAAAAAGGGCATGTAAAGCTTATGCACTATTTTTCTTCAACGAAACTTTCATACACATACTAATGGTACTTCTCAAATCAAATTTTCGGACAGGTGGACTCCCCTAGTGGGTCGAGTTGTTGTCCACGCGTATATGTATAGAGCAATTTCATGCCCGATAAGTCAA